>NW_016810765.1:190163-228735 GCF_001698545.2 Rhinopithecus bieti
AAAAAAAAAAAAAAAAAAAAAAAAATGAAGAATAAGCAATCTGAAGCATTGTAGTTTTTTTATGGCATTAGTACGCTTAGGCCAGCATGATTGTATCTATGGGGAGAAAAAGGACATTGCACAGGTAGTATCAAATTTCTCTAAAGTATTTTACAAAGTTGTATAGCATGGGGAAATCAAAAACCACAAAAGGAGAAAATCATTACTGCAAGTAATGCAACTCATCATCAAGGTAAGCAGAGATTAGAAGACAAACACTCTTATTTGGGCTGTAAACTCTATCTAAATGACATAGAGTAAGTATTTGTAAGTATTTATAGTCTTAGAATCCCATCTAGAACAACATAGGACCCAGGAAGCCGAATCACTGCTCTGTCAAGCTCAGGACAGAAATGGAAATGGTTCTATGATTATGATCATGGGACCAAGTTCACAATCAGGACCACCAGGAAAGCAAATGTATTTCAGGAAGACATTAGTCAGAGATATCCGGATACTTCCCTTCTTTTTCCCCTTGTTGAGAATGAGCACTTAATACCAGGTCTGGTTCAAGAAGTAGGAGAGCTGGATATTTGTCATCATTCCCTTAACAGAGGGCAAAGTTTTCAGTATAACTTCTGGAATAGTAATATAATCCCAGGGTTTAAAGGATTTGTGGTCCATAAGGAATTGGGTTCTTTTTTTGACTCTGGCAAGACACTGTCTGAGGGTGTCAATGGTGACTTTGCATCCCATTGAGGGAAACAAGGAAAGGGCAGAATTGGTTCTGTCTCTACAGATACTCCTTCTCTGTGAAGTTCTGAATGTGTGCGTGTGTGTCTGCTGCACTCAAAAGGTTCTCCTATGATGCTGCTGGACCTAGCAACAACCTCACCTCTACCTTAAAGGAGCACACTGCTCCATATTCCACCTCCCCACCTTCAACTAGTACTAGAAACTGCTTCCAAAAAGTTGCAAAGTTGCATGTGTCTCCCTCATTCCAGAAGCATTCTTATTTTTCTTTTGTTTTTTGTTTACTTGTTTATTTGTTTGTTTTGAGACAGAGTCTCACTCTGTCGCCCAGGCTGGAGTGCAGTGGTGCCATCTCAGCTCACTGCAACCTCCGCTTCCCAGGAGATTCAAGCGATTCTCCTGCCTCAGCCTCCGAGGTAGCTGGGATTACAAGTGGCCTCCACCAAGCTGGGCTCATTTTTCTATTTTTAATAGAGAAGGGGTTTCACCATGTCAGCCAGGCTGGTCTCGAACTCCTGACTTCAGGTGATCTGCCCGCCTCGGCCTCCTGAAGTGCTGGGACTACAGGTGTGAGCCACCAAGCCTGGCCAGCATTCTTATTGTTCTGATTATAAAAGCAAAATGGGCCAGGAAAAAGCAAAAAGTAATGAGTGAAATTCCATCTCAAAAAAAAAAAAAAAAAAAAGCAAAATGCTCCCACGTGGTAGATCATGCCTGTAATGCCAACACTTTACAAGACTGAGGCAGGAGAATTGCTTGAGGCCAAGAGTTCAAGACCAGGGCAACAGTTGAGCCTGGGCAACAAAGCAAGACTCCCATCTCTGCAAAAAATAAATAAATAAATAAATAAATAAATAAATAAATAAAATAAAATAAAATAGCTGGCATGGTGGTATGCACCTGTAATCCTAGCTACTCAGGAGGATGAGGCAGGAGGCTCTCAGGAGCCCAGGAGTTCGAGGCTGCAGTGAGCTATGATCATGGCACTGCACTCCAGCCTGGAGAACAAAGCAAGACTGTGTCTCTAGAAGAATAATAAGTACACCTTGGTTGTACAGAACTGGGGAAATTCAAAAGGGTACATGGGAAAGGGAGAAAGAGTGTTCTCCCACCATAGAGGGAGAAAGTGAATCACTGGTAATTCTACCTCTTCTAGATAACAACTGTCATTATTCTAGTGTATTTCCTTCTAGAAGCTCTCTTTTCAGTATTTCTTTGCCCACTTCTCATCAGCTCCCTGTCTTGCACTTTTAATGTCATGTTTTTAATAGAATTGATAGTTCAATGTGTAAATGCTTGGATTGGGAGAAATTTTACTTTGTGATGTTAAATGAAATTTATAGAAGGCCATTGGTTTGGACTGAGCTCCTGCACTAGACCTAACAGACCAAACCAAAATCGAGTCGCTCATGCTAAGGTTCCATACCACCAAGCTGAAACTAAGTTGTTTATCCTTTCTTATAAGAAATTAGCACAGTGAAAGATAATAACCAAATCCCCAAACAAGGCAGTTTTAGTGGGCATGAAAAGGATGTTTCTTCTGCTTCAACTTTACAAGGAAAGTCACTTCGTTTTTTGGGTTTTTTGTTTGTTTGTTTTTGAGACAGTTTCTGTCGCTCAGGCTGGAGTGCAGTGGCACATTCTTGATTCAGTACAGCCTCTGCCTCCTGGGTTCAAGCAAGTCTCGTGCCTCAGCCTCCCAGGTAGCTGGGATTAAAGGCATGGGAGGTCTCACCAAGGCTGGTATATTTATATATACATTGCATATGTCAACAAATGTTGTTGTTGTTTTCTTCCATAGGCTTTTGGGGGAACAGGTGGTATTTGGTTACATGAGTAAGTTGTTTTTTGTTTTTTTTGGGTTTTTTTTTTTTTTTTTTTGAGACAGAGTTTCACTCTTGTTGCTCAGGCTGGAGTGCAATGGTGCTATCTTGGCTCACCGCAACCTCCACCTTCCAGGTTCAAGCGATTCTCCTGCCTCAGCCTCCCGATGAGCTGGGATTACAGGCCTGTGCCACCATGCCCGGCTAATTTTGTATTTTTAGTAGAGACAGGGTCTCTCCATGTTGGTCAGGCTGATCTTCAATTGCTGACATCAGGTGATCTGCCTGTCTCGGCCTTCCAAAGTGCTGGGATTACAGGCATGAGCCACCACGCCCGGTTGAGTAAGTTCTTTAGTGGTGATTTGTGAGGTTTTGGTGCACCCATCACCCAAGTAGTATACACTGAACCTGATTTGTAGTCTTTTATCCCTCACCCCCAGTCAATATATGTTCTACATACATTGTGACTTAAACCCACAGACATATATAATACTGTCTTGTTTTCTAGCTCTGTTATATGGATACATATGTTGAATCTCCTAAGACTATAAGCAGTAAGTCTTTATACTTCCCCGCTTTGTACCCTAGGGCACTGAGCATTGCTAACTCCCTGGTAGGTACTCAGAAAATACTATTCAGGTGCCTGAAAAAGTAAGAAATATTAAAGGAAATAAAGAGAGAGTTAAAACACTTGGCCAAGTTGTTTTTTTTAAAAAAAAACTCAATATAATCTGATGCCTAGAAAATATTTACTGGTTCAAGATTACAGTTTAAAGGCTGTAGAAGCCTGTACATCTGTCTCCTTTAATCCTAATTATTATCAGAAACAGGCTGTTATCAACAAAGAAGCACAAAAGTTAGTCACCAGTGTGTTGTTTTAATCCTTGCCATAAAATATCTCTGAGAATTCATCCAGGGAAATGCTGAAAAAGCAGTTTACTAACTTTACCATCCACCCTTCCCCCAGGTCATCCTGTCTGAATCAAAGTGTGAGCAGGTTTGTTTAAGCTGAGAACTTGGGGAGGAAAATGAACTCTCATTTTAAACTTCATGAGAAATGCATACCTTCAAAATGAATGTGCATGGTATCTCTTTTTTTTTTGAGATGGAGTCTCACTCTGTCACCCAGGCTGGGGTGCAGTAATGTGATCTCGGCTCAATGCAACCTCCGCCTCCCTGGTTTAAGCGATTCTCCTGCCTCAGCCTCCTGAGTAGCTGGGATTACGGGCGCGTGTCACCATGCCCGGCCAATTTTTGTATTTTTAGTAGAGACAGGGTTTCACCACATTGGTCAGGCTTGTCTCAAACTCCTGACCTTGTGATCCGCCTGCCTCAGCCTCCCAAAGTGCTGGGATTACAGGCTTGAGCCACCGTGCCCAGCCCACATGCTATCTCTATATTGAGACATCTTCTGACTTAATGGAATATATTCTTAGGAAAAAGTATCCACTTATTTAAACTGTTATTTGTAAGTTAAAATATATTGGTTCTAGCCTAGAAGTTGAGACTGAATTCTTATCCCATTTGGCCCTATTTGATACAGAATGATCTACAAAATAAAATATTCAGTAAAATAAGCAAAGATCAGAATATATGCATGGTATTGTAATTCTACCATTTATGCTTTTAAAATGAGAGAGGAAATTTTATACACACACACACTTTGAATATTTTACTACGTTCATGTATTATCTTCAGAAATGTTTTTTATTTTTTATTGTAAAACTAAAACACAGATTCAGAAAAATCCCATAACTCAAATTAATGTCTTAGTGAATTATTGCCAGGTAAATGCTCTTGTAACTATCTACCAGGTCGAGAAATAAAACTGCCAGCCTCCCAGAAGCCTCTCTCCATGTGCCACATCTCAATCACTGTCTTGTCCCTCCCTCAAAAAGTAACAATGATCTTGACTTTTATAGAAATAATTTCCTTCCACTATTTAGACTTTTATACCTTCCTTGAATTTCTTTATGATTTTATCAATCAAGTGTACACTCCTTGCTTCTGGAGTTAGTCTGGACTATTTTTTTAAAAACACTGGGGCTAGGCGCAGTGGTTCACGCCTGTAATCCCAGCACTTTGGGTAGCCGAGGCAGGTGGATCACGAGGTCAGGAGTTCAAGACCAGCCTGGCCAAGATGGTGAAACCCCGTCTGTGCTAAAAACTGCAAAAATTAGCCAGGCGCAGTGGCAAGCGCCTGTAATCCCAGCTACTCGGGAAGCTGAGGCAGGAGAATTGCTCGAACCCTGGCGGCAGAGGTTGCAGTGAGCCAAGATCGCGCCACTGCACTCCAAACTAGGCAACAGAGTGAGACTCCATGTAAAAATAAATAAATAAATAAATAAATAAAAATTGTTCTTTTCTGTTTCTTTTAATGTCAGGGTTTCCCTCCATCTCTTTTCCTTACACTTTTTCTATTGAATAACCCAAGCCATTTGGCCTACAGAGATTCTCTCCAGTATGGATTTTGCTGATTGCATATTTGGGGAACAGTACAATATGTTCCTCCTACCTCTCTTCCTGCAAGTTGACAACTGAATCCAGAGTCTTCATCAGACATGTTCAGTCTGTTTGGCAAGATCTAGTGGGTGATCTGTTCTTTCATCAGATGGCACTCAATGTCTGGTTTCTGTTCCTTATCATTATCAACAACATTTGATACTTAGTACCTAGATTCATTAATTTATAGGTGGCTTATAATAGGAAATTCTAATCCTGTTATGTAATTTTCATTAGCTGAAATAATTTTTTTTTTTTTTTTTTTTTGAGACGGAGTCTCGCTCTGTCACCTAGGCTGGAGTGCAGTGGAGCGATCTCGGCTCACTGCAAGCTCCACCTCCTGGGATCACACCATTCTCCTGCCTCAGCCTCCAGAGTAGCTAGGACTACCGGCGCCCACCACCATGCCCAGCTAATTTTTTTGTATTTTTAGTAGAGACGGGGTTTCACCATGTTAGCCAGGATGGTCTCGATCTCCTGACCTCATGATCCACCCGCCTCGGCCTCCCAAAGTGCTGGGATTACAGGTGTGAGCCACCATACCCAGCCAAACATAATTAGCCTCCTCATCAGGGAATCGAACCCTGGTCTCCCACATGACAGGCAGGGATATTCACCACTATACTAACGAGGACCCCCCGCCTTTTTTTTTTTTTGAGATAGAATCTCGCTGTGTCACCCAGGCTGGAGTGCAGTGGTGCAATCAGTCTCGACTTACTGCAACCTCCACCTCCCGAGTTCAAGCAATTCTCCTGCCTCAGCCTCCTGGATAGCTGGAACTACAGATGCATGCCACCACACCCAGCTAATTTTTTGTATTTTTTTTTTTTTTACTAGAGACAGGGTTTCACCACGTTAGCCAGGATGGTCTCGCTCTCCTGACCTCGTGATCCACCCACCTCGGCCTCCCAAAGTGCTGGGATTACAGACATGAGCCACCGTGCCTGGCCCAGCTGAAATAATTTTATAAAGAGAAACTTTTACTCATCTATTGTTTGGTTTTTGCTGTTGTTGTTTTGTTTTTTGGTTTTTTGAGCGAAGTCTCACTCTGTTGCCCAGGCTGGAGTGCAGTGGCTCGATCTCAGCTCACTGCAACCTCTGCCTCCTGGTTTCAAGTGATTCTCCTGCCTCAGCCTCCCGGGTAGCTGGGACTACAGGCGCATGCCACCATGCCCAGCTAATTTTTTGTATTTTTAGCAGAGACGGGGTTTCACCGTGTTAGCCAGGATGGTCTCAATCTCCTGACTTTGTCATCTGCCTACCTCGGCCTCCCCGAGTGCTGAGATTCTAGGTGTGAGCCACCGTGCCTGGCCCAGCTGAAATAATTTTATAAAGAGAAACTTTTACTCATCTATTCTTTGGTTTTTACTGTTGTTGTTGTTTTGTTTTTTTTGTTTGTTTGTTTGTTTGTTTTTTTGAGACGAAGTCTCACTCCGTTGCCCAGGCTGGAGAGCAATGGCACAATCTCGGCTCACCGCAACCTCCGCCTCCCGACTTCAAGCGATTCTCTTCCCTCAGCCTCCCAAGTAGCTGGGATTACAGGTGCCCGCCATCATGCCTGGCTAATTTTTTGTATCTTTACTAGAGATGGGGTTTCACCATGTTGGTCAGTCTGGTCTCGAACTCCTGACCTCGTGATCTGCCTACCCAAAGTGCTGGGATTACAGGCATGAGCCACCGCGCCCAGCCTATTTCCCCAGTTTTTAAGATAACGTATGCTTCTCTGTCATCCTTAGAAGAACAACTTTGTTTGTCTGTAGAGATGGAGTCTGCTATATTACCCAGGCGGGAGTGCAATGGCTATTTACAGGCACAGTCATAGTACACTATAGCCCCAAACTCCTGGGCTCAAATAATCCTCCTTCCTCAACCTCCTGAATAGCTGGGACTATAGGCACTGACCACCGTGCCCAGCTGTTTGTTTTAAATATTGTTGTGAACTCATAGATTAAAGCATATCTGAAGGGTTTCGGATTGTGAGAGTCAGTTTCCAAGATGGTCCCCAATGACTCCTGTCCACACAGCCTTGTGGACTTCCCTCCCACATTGTACAAGCATTGGTCTGTATAGCCAATAAAATATAGCAGACATGATGCTGTGTCACGTCCGAGATTAGGTGGGCACTCGCTGGACAACTCCCACTTTCTCTCTATCCTCACTCTGGGGGAAGCCGTGTTATAAACAGTCACGTGAAGAAGCACACATCATGAGGAACCGACGCCTCCTGCCAAAAGCTACATAAGGGAGTTTGAAAGCAGATCTTTCAGACCCAGATTCAGATTAATGTATCCCCAGCTCGCAGCCTAACTGCTGTGTCATTAGAGACCTTGAGACAGAACCACCAGGTAAGCTGCTCCTGGGTTCCTGATTCTCAGAAACTGTATGATACAATAAATGTGTTGCCTTTAAGCAAAGCTCTACAGTAATTTGTTGTACAGTAATAGATAACTAATTGACAGTCTGTTGCAATTCTCATTGTTATTGAAATGTGATTCGTCCCATCTTTGGTCAGTGGGAGACTTTTCAAATTGTTTTCTGAGGCTGGGCGAGGTGGCTGGGCCTGGAGGCCCAGGGGTACTGAGGTCTCAGGAATACAACCTGATGGTGCCTCTTGCCATCCCGAATAGCAGAGTAACTCCCCTCAAAGGAGCATGGAAAGGGTCACTGTGGCAAGGACTTCTCAGAGGTCAAAGAATATGGTGCCATGACATTGACACAGTCAAGAGCTCAGTTCTCAGCAATAAAGGACAAGCGAGATCAACACGTCACCAGCCTTAGGGTCTTACCAGAAGACCTGGCCTGGTTCTGGATGCCAGTGACAAAGAGGGCTGCCCCAGGACCCAGACAGCTGGAGAAGTGGGTGGGGCTGAGTACAAAGGTCTGAGTTGGGTTTGGGTACAGGCTGGGAAGTGAACAGATTCCAGATTGGGAGCAAGATGGTGCCCCATGGAGAGTCTGGGGTGGTGGCCCTGCCTGGACTTCCCTCCAGTTCCCTGCAACCTATTCAAATTCTGGCAGTCTTCGCGGCATCAGGTTGCGAGAGGAGTGATGTAAGAGAGACAAAGGAACCTGGAGAGAGGAGACAACGGCCCCACTAGGCCACCATGGATAAGAAGAGCAGGAGGCAGCTGCTGGGCGGCAGGATACCCTGGAAAGCGGCCGAGTCAGCACTGGCAAGTGCAGGCACTGAGGAAAGCACATCTGTTGGGTGTCTGAGCCATGGCTTAGGTGAGCTCCCATTGTCAGGTCTGGGGTCTCCTGCTGCCTGGCCCTGGCCCACCCTTACCTTGCAAAGCCAGAGCCTCCAGGCTTTCAGATTCCACTCCAGGCTGCGGGAGCAGCTGGCCACCTGTTGGCCCCTTTGAGTCTTTCCTGTTCTCAGTCCACCTGTCACCCCATTGTTTCCTTCTGCTGTGTCCCAAATAGATGATAATAACATTCAGGCTGTGATCGTTGGTGATTGTAGTTTATAGGCACTCTTTGGTTGGTTGCAGGGGTCAGGGAGCAGGGAAGGAACAAATGTGTGTAGACTAGTACTTCCATTCAGCAGAGAAACCTGATACCTCTTACTTATATTAAACAAACATATGCTTTGTGATCCAGCAATCCCATTCCTGGATCTAGAGCCCAAATAAATTCCCACGCTAGATCTATGAAGGGACACTATGAGGAAGTTCATCATAGTTTGTAGTACAAGGAATTGAAGGTAATATTAATTTCCATCACTGGAGGTGCAAATAGGTACAATGAGTGAATTCACACCAGGGAGTGTATATATTATGTAGCAATTTGAAATAATAAATCTATACCACAGCAATATGTATAGATCCTAAAATCCGTAACATTTAGTGAAAAAAGTAAAAAGCAGATTAACATCCATAGCATATGAACATATTTATAAAAATTGTACAAATACTAAAAAAACAAAACTACAGATTTTACAAAACCACATACACAAAGAGGATGCACATTAACCTCATTAGAATGGCTGCTGTGGAAATAAGAGGGAATGACAATAGAGAATAGAGATAAAGTGGATTATATAAACAAATGAACAAACAGATACATAAATAAAAACAAGAAGAGAAATTGCACAGATAAATGATCATGAAGTGCCCAAAACTCAGAAGTAGTTAACTCGCTTCTCCACATCTGAGTTCCTAATTTAAATATTTTCCTTAAAATTTGACCTTTTAGAATACCTCTAACTGCAAAGTGAAAATTATTTTCCCTGTCCTATTAGCATCTTCTCTAATTATTTTCCATTTTCCAACTTCCTTTTTCAGCAGCGTTTTCAATCTTATAACATTTTATTCATCTGACTCATTCATTCATTTATTCAGTAAATGCTTAAGTGTTTACTCAAATATTAAGTGTACATAAAGTATTATTCTGGGTACTAAGAGGATATGAGGGAAATGTCTTATGTTCCCTATTTCTGGAAACCCACAACGTAATGGTGGATGCAAAGCATTATCCCATGAAACATTTCAAAATCATCCGAGGCAGCATTGGTTCCATGTCTAAAATAAGTGGATGGGCCAGGCTCAGTGGCTCACAACTGTAATCCCAGCACTTTGGGAGGCCAAGGCAGGCAGATCACCTGAGGTCACGAGTTCGAGACCATCCTGGCCAACACAGTGAAACCCCGTCTCTACTAAAAATATAAAAATTAGCTGGGCATGGTAGCAAGTGCCTATAATCCCAGCTACTCAGGAGGCTGAGGCAGGAGAATTGCTTGAACCTGGGAGGCAGAGGTTGCAGTGAGCTGACTCCGTCTCAAAAATAAATAATTTTTTAAAACAAGAAGCAGTTGATGGTTATAGGTGAAGGAATCCAAAACAAAACAAAACAAAAAAAAGTGGTTGATGGTTACAAGTAAAGGAATCCAAAAAAAAAAAGACATCGGTGAAGATTGATGTGGGTAGGCGAGATCTGTCAGAAAGGTCACAATTGCATCAGATCTTATCTAATGGGTAATGTAGATTAGAGAGAGAGAGGAATGGGCATCCCAAGGAGGTGAAATATCTTTTTAAAGACACCGGATTGAAAAAAAAAGAAAAAAAAAAGCACCATCGGGAAGCCTAAAACCAGATGGCAGGAGCTAAGTAAGGAAGTAAGGGAAGTAAGATTGAATCAGGCTGGGTGTGGTGGCTCGTGCCTATAATCCCAGCACTTTGGGAGGCCAAGGCAGGAGTTCAAGACCAGCCTGGGAAACATAGTGAGACCCCCATCTCTATTTAAACTTGAAAATATAAATTAAAAAAACAAGATTGAATCAACCTAGAATAAATTATAGAGGACTTGGCAGCTTCACCAAGAAGTCTTGATTTAATCCTGTCAGCAGCAGAAAGCCTCTGGAGGTTCTTCAGTTGGGAACTGAATAATTTTCTGTTATATCCCACATCAAATCTCCTACCAAATATGGCTGAGGACCTTAGTCCTCTTTTCCTCCAGCCGCACAGGGGTACACCTTGTCCCAAGAGGGTCCACTGAACTCCTACTACAAACCCTCTCTCTTTGCTGGCCACCCCACTTTCAGCCTTTTCTCCTTTCACTTCTATACTTCAACTTCGCAGCCTGACTTCAACCCATCATAGTCTAGGTTATGTCTGTTACCTTGGCATCCTGTGCTTACCTCTACCACATTAATTGATTCATTAGTTCACTCATCAAGTATTTATTATTTTGATCCCCTACCGCCTTCTAGGCCCTCTGCCAAGGGTTGAGCTCACAACGGCTCACCACAACCTCCGCCTCCCAGATTCAAGCAATTCTCCTGTCTCACCCCCCGGGTAGCTGGCATTACAGGCATGCAGAACCATGCCCGGCTACTTTTTTGTAGTTTTAGTAGAAGTGGGGTTTCACCATGTTAGCCAGGCTGGTCTCAAACTCCTGACCTAAGGTGATCTGCCCGCCTCAGTCTCCGAAAGTGCTGGGATTACAGGCGTGAGCCACCACGCCCGGCCTCCAACTGTCTTCTGTAATCTTCACAATAGAATATGAGCTCATAGTGTCCAATACATTGCAGGTGCTCAATAAAGGTTTATTCAATAGACGAATGTATTGATGCTTGGGAGAATGCTACACATATAGCCACAAGAATTGTCAACAGACCTGGATTGATAACGACAATCTCATCCCTTCTGAGAATAACTGATCACATAAAAATGTAAATGCTGGGTTATAAGTTGACACACATTTTCTGTGAAGTGCCAGATAGTACATATTTAGTGTTCACAAGCCATATGGTGTCTGTTGCAACTACTCAGCTACTGGGATACTCATCTGTACCTTTGTAATGCAAAAGCAGCCACTGACAATAGGTAAACAAACTAATGTGACTGTGTTCCAATGAAATTATATTTACAAAAGCATGCAGGAGGTTGGATTTGGCCCACAGGCCCTAGCTTGCCATCCCCTGTCCTGAATGACGCTACTTTTTGTCAATTTTCAGGACTGCCTTTGTGCCTAGTCCATACTCTATTCTTTAGTCAGGTAAATTGAGTTGCCACAGCCAATATCTGAGTTTATTTTTCAACTCATATCTGGTTTTTACAATTGTGGTATTATGAAAAGGTACGTAATTCAGAGCGCAACAGACTTGTTTTACTCATTAGTTGACTTTTTGGCAAGTTACTTAGCTTTTTTGAACCTCTATCTTGTAACTGTAAATGAAGATTTTTTTTTAATCCTGTGAAGATTGAGACATATATATTGAGAGCTGAATATGATGCCTAGTACACCGTAGGCTGAAAACAAATATCCCTTCCCCTTTGCCCAGTCATGTTCTTTTCCTCCTTTAAATAAATCAGCAGATATTAGTTAAGAATCTACTATATCCAAAGTATAATTTCAGGTACCTTTGAAACTGCTATATATCCTCTCTGATACCTCTTTTGACAGCAGGTTCTTTCCATCTGCCTTCTCCTTAACAGTTAGTACCTATATGTACCTCTTTATAGAGCTAGAGGTGATTAGGTTCTTGCATATGTGAATTACTAATATTTGAATATACTTAGGGGGAGTAGAACAGAAGAGAATGAAATAACCATCTTTATGCTTCACATTTATTGTTTAATGTCACTGATTTATTGTTAAGTGTCATTGACATTTATTACTTAACTTCCAGATATCCGTTCCTGATATGGCAACTGCCTTGATTTTTATTTGGGGATCCACCTTTCTCCCACCCTTCCTCCAATGGTAAAGCTTGAGGCTTGAGTCCTAGAAGCTCATAAAACCAGTACATTAACTTCTCTGGCCATAGTTAGTGTTGACTAGAGTTCATTCACTCCGAGTGAGTGTTTTGATTTTGTTTCCTAGGAATGCTGAACAAAGACATTCTCTTTTTTCTGCTGGATTGAAAACAGCAAATAGGGCTTCTGGAGATTCTGGCAGCTATTTTACAACCTCAAGGAGAAAGCTTGTCTGAGAACAGAATAACAGATAACAGACAGACAGAGAGAGAGAGATCACTTTGAGCCAGTGTTTAGCTATTTTTCAAACCACGTGTACCACTGAACTGCTATTTGAGCCAATAAATTCTCTTTTGTTTCTGCTTCTGCCAGACTTAATCAAGTGTTCTGTTATTGGCAATCAAAAAATATCCCAAGTCACTCAGCCTCCTTTCGTCTCCTTCAGAACTAAAGCTAACCACTCATACACACAGAGACTATGTGCCAGAGTCAAGCATCAACCATTCATTCAACAAACATATATTCAGTGCCTATTGGACACAATACATGGTCTCGGAGAGTTACAGCAGTATAACAGCATTAAGAACCGCACAAATGTTTGTAAAAAGAATATCCAGCAAAAAAATAAAAAATAAAAACACATACTCCTACTGTGTATGAAGTCCTCTGCTAGGCATTGGGGACAGAAAGGGTCACAAGACAATCTGTATTCTCCACGGTTGGCCATAATATTGGAAAGATGTCATGCACATGAAAAGATAAGCAGAAATTGGCCAGGCGCGGTGGCTCATGCCTGTCATCCCAGTACTTTGGGAGGCCAAGGCAGGCGGATCACCTGAGGTTGGGAGTTGGAGACCAACCTGACCAACATGGAGAAACCCCGTCTCTACTAAAGATACAAAATTAGCCGGACGTGGTGGCTCATGCCTATAATCCCAGGTACTCAGGAGGCTAAAGCAAGATCTTACACAAATGACTTAAACGTATCTTCTAAAATCTATTAGTATAAATTCAGTTTTTTTTTAAGATAAATAATCAATAGCTATTTCCACAAAGTCTTCTATGTGCCCAGGATTGTACTATGCCTCAAAGAAAATAATCTGTATTTTTCTTGAAATAAACATCATCACAATTGAATGGGCAATAAAAGAACCAGTATTTTTCTGATGAAAGTCCTTTCATTATAACCAAATATAATTTTCCTTTTCAGGAAAGAAAATAATTGAGATATTGATAGAGGCTTTATTTATAAAACTGTCATGAAAAATCTATTGCAAATAGATTTCAAGAAACAAGAAAAAAGTCATTTGCTAAATAGAAACACACAGCCATAAAACAATATTTCTATTTGAACCAGAATTATTTGACATTTAAATCCTGCCTCCAGATGTTCTATCCAGTTTCCAACTTGTCTGTTTCCAATAATAAAATTATTTGTCTTTTCGTTCACATCAAATGGTCTCTAGTCTGTTTACTGAACAGTCCAACATTACATCAATGCAGAAATACATTCCAATAACAGTTCAATTAACAAAACAAGCTGTTTAATTAATAAAAACATTTTTTTCGAGAAGAAACTGAAGCAATTTTGTCATGCATGCTTCATTGTGCATTTTAATTTCTTAGTTTTAGCCTGTGATCACTTAAACACAATTATCAAGCAAATCTAAATGGTTAACTATAATTGCAAGATTATGCTTTGTGCATTTTGTGGTGTATAAAATCTAGCATAACAGAAAATAAACATAAGTAAGAGCAACAGAGACGTTTATTCACTTACCCTCTTCATAACTACAGCCAGGGTAAACCTCGCTCAGCCTTCGGCCATTGAATTTTGTCCTGAATTTTCCATGTACCACACAATCAGATAAACTCCAGCTTGTGGGAGTAACAAATGGAAATAATGCTGTAAAAAGAATTGCCAAACAAATTTCCATGTGCTTAACCTAGAAGGGAGAAACTCCAACATAAACTAAGTTAAAAGTTTTTAACTGTGTTTAAACAGGAGGGCGTGATTTCACTTTTAGCAGGAACTTGTGACTACTACTGCTTAGCAAGGAAATGATTAACACTCCTGTCGTCATCTGTTTGAGCTCTCTAGCTGCAGGAGATTAGCTAAGGGAACCTTATCAATCCTGGGTATGTGTGCTATGAATACCGTGTCCACTGAGCTGGCAGTTAGCGTCCTTAATTCAACTTCGATGTTAAGTTCTTCTTTCTTTCTTTCTTTCTTTTTTTTTTGATGGAGTTTTGCTCTGCAGCCCAGGCTAGAGTGCAATTGCGCAATCTTGGCTCACTGCAATCTCTGCCTCCACTGCAACCTCCGCCTCCCGGGTTCCAGCAATTCTCCTGCCTCAGCCTCACAAATAGCTGGGATTACAGGTATACATAACCACGCCTGGCTAACTTTTTGTATTTTTAGTAGAGATGGGGTTTCACCATGTTCGCCAGGCTGGTCTCGAACTCCTAACCTCAGGTAATCCATCTGCCTTGCAAAGTGCTGGGATTACAGGCATGAGCCACTGCGCCTGAGGTCAGGCGTTTGAGACCAGCCTAGCCAACATGGTGAAACTCCATCTCTACTAAAAATACCAAAAAAATTAGACGGGTGTGGTGGTATGCACCCGTAGTCCTAGCTATTCGGGAGGCTGAGGCAGGAGAATCGCTTGAACCCAGGAGGTGGAGGTTGCAGTGAGCCAAGATTGTGCCACTGCACTCCAGTCTGAGCAACAGAGTGAGGCTCCATCATAAATAAATAAATAAATAAATCAAGATCTGAATTTGAGAACTGACTTTAGGATTCATGCAACCTTTAGCACATTCCTAACCTTCTTGGATGTCAGTATCCATCCCTGCCAAGCAGGAACAACAATTCCCATTTCACCAAACAACACCTTCACCTCATGTGGGGCTCATGTGTTGCAGAATATTTTGTTATAAAATGTTCTATTTTTACCTTTCATTTCTGAGCCCCACATTAAAAGATGGATTATCACTTACACACTTTTTTCTTAACATTCCAGAGGTTTATAAGTAACATTAGCAGGATCTCTGTGTTCCCTCAGCCTTGTTTGTCTTCCCAACTATGCTCATTTCTAAAAACTTCAATGCTCTTTTGAATTGCGAGTAAGTACTCTTCTGGAGACCAAGGGTATGAAAAAAAGGGGAAGGACAAATTAATGGGTATACATAACTTGGAGGCACTAAAACCTCATCAAAGGATTATTATTTTTTCTTTAAATGGTTGTTATGAATAGCAATTATTATACTACACCATCAGTTCTTCATAAATGCATCTCAAAGAAAAAAACAAAACAACTCATCCAGGACAGAGGAATGGCAGATTTATTATATTTAGATAAATTTCTGCCTAGCATTCTGTGAAAAGCAGTTTGAGATGATATTGTAAATACATGGCTTCTCTTAGGACATACTGTGGAGTTCGACGCCACCAACAGGGTGAAGTGGATTGTGCATTTCCTGCCAAGCAACCAATGAGAGTCAGAACTGGGTCTAAAATATTGTGCTGTAAAAAGAACTTCAGAGCTAATTGTCAGTTGTGTTTACTATGCTATAAACTTTTAAACGTCACTTTCCTGATTGCCCTTAGATTACTGATTTAGAAGTAGATTGATGATTCAGAGTTCTTATCATCCTTGCTGAGATATTCACCATGAATTGGCAAGTTAATTTTAAGAAATCAACACGTGGCAGGCGCGGTGGCTCATGCCTGTATTCCTACCACTTTGGGAAGCCAACGCAGGCAAATCACTTGAGGCCAGGAGTTCAAGACCATCCTGGCCAACATGATGAAACCCTGTCTCAACTAAAAATACAAAAATTAGCTGGGCATGGTGGTATGTGCCTTTAATCCCAGCTGCTCAAGAGGCTGAGACATGAGAATCGCTTGAACCTGGAAGGCGGAGGTTGCAGTGAGCTGAGATCACACTACTGCACTCCAGCCTGTACAACAGAGAAAGATTCTGTTCCCCCCCGGCCCCCGCAAAAAAAAGGAAGAAAAAAAAAATCAGTGGATCTTTCTTTCCCTACCTCACCTCCCCTCATCAAAGAAAACAAATTTTAACTATTTTAGTGTTGTAAAACTATTCTAAGCAAATTCAGCTAGTTCCTGTCTCTACACCCGTATACTGTTTTTGTCTGTAGAATATAACAAGTATTCTGGGTCAGTTTCTAATGTTTTATGCACGAAAATGATAGGCACTAGAAGGAGAAACTGAGGGATATGACTGACTAGAAGCCCCTAGCATTCATCCCTTCCACAATGAGAGACAAAACAACAAATAAACAACTACATTTTAAGAAAAATAATCAAAGGAGCATGCTGGAATATGTCAAAACAGCAACAGAAACCTTGGTGAGCACAGACGCTCATGATATCCACGTAGAGAATGGAAGGAGGCACTGGGACCCCACCACCTCATTCTCTAGCCAGGATCAGCCAGGAATCAGGAGGAACTTTTCCCTACAGCAAAAAGGGAAGCAAGAGGATCCCAGAGCTCTCACCAACATCTTGGATACCTACAGTTTTCCCTGTTGGTATCCCCTACAGCCCTCATAGGCCCAGCTGAAGGAGCTGCCTAGAGGCCACATAGCAGCACTCCCCCAGAAAAGAAGCCAACACCGTGCCCCACCCGCTGTGGCCTGCACAGTTACTGCACTACGCCATCTTGAAACTAGAAATACCGGAGTGTGTCTTGCTCCAGAGTTGAGTAGCCATGGCTCCTTTTCATTCTTGAGGTTAAGGAGCCACTGAATCACCCCAGCCTGGTGGCCTGACATCCTCAAGCCAAGCTGTGAGCAACTGTCAAACCCTTCCTCATGGGGCCATGCAGTGACAGAACTGTTCCATTATCCCTCTGCCACCCTCTGAACTGAGCTGAATCTGTATAGTCCCTCCTGAGGAAATGGTACTTTGGCAGAACAGCTCCGTCTACTGCATTCCAGAACCTGAGCTGCTGGGGAAGGGGCGTGCCTCAAAGACATAGATCCTGGTGCTGCAAGTTATCTACATCTAATCCTGCCCAGAACACAAACCTACCAAGACCCAGGTGACACAATAGGTTCATGAGACCCTAAGCCTAGGACCCTGGCCTCACAGCCACCCTAAGCACCTTGCACCTAGAACACAGCACCACAGCAGCTGCTTGTAAACAATGGCAGACGTAATACCAAGAGGGATCCACTTAGCTAAATCTCCCCATTGTGGGGAAAATGAGAATAGGAGAATCCCAAACTTGCCACCAAGGACATTAACAACCTATAGTGATGATAATGATGACCCTACAAAAACTTCTGCAGCCTGGCCTTCTGAGGTACCCACAGTTGTTAGTGACATTGAATGCAGCTGAAAATCTGCATGGAGACTATACCACGTCATCTACTCATAAACAGAGTCACCACACCCTTCGCAACTGACACACTAAGACCCAATTGCAGGTGAAACTCTTCCTCTCCAAAAACCACTCTAGAAAGTTGGGAAGAAGTAATTCTTCCACCAGATGCACAGAAATCAATTCAGGAACACAAGAAACATAAAAAAGCAAGGAAATGTGACACTACCAAAGGAACATAATAACTCTCTATTAACAGACCCCAATAAAAAGGAAATCAACAAATTGCTATAAAAGGAACTCAAAGTAATGATCTTAAGGAAAATCAGTGTAATATAAGGAAATACAGATAGACAATTCAACGAAATCTGGAAAACAATTCATGGTATGAATGAGAAATTCAGCAAAGAGATAGATATCATTAAAAAAAAACTCAGAAATCCTGCAACTGAAGAACTCAGTGAATGAAATAAAAATAAAATACAGAGCTTCAGTAGCAGACCTAATCAAGGAGAAGAAAGAATCTCTGAATCTGAAAATAGGTTGTTACTGGGCATGGTGGTTCACACCTGTAATACCAGCACTTTGGAAGACTGAGGTGAGAGGATTACTTGAGCCCAGGAGTTCAAGATCAGCCTGGGCAACATAATGAGACCTCATCTCTAAAATAAAATAAAATAAAATAAAATAAAATAAAATAAAATAAAATAATCCAGTTAGATAATAAAAGAAATAAGAGAAAAAGAGAGTGAAGAAAGGCTACTTATAGGACTTATAGGCCACTATTATAAAGTGAACAAATACTTGAATTTTGTGTATTCCAGAGGGAGAAAATATGGGAAAAGCCATAGAAAACCAATTTAAAGAACTAATAGCTGAACACTTCCCAAGTCTAGGGAATCCAGAAATCTAAAAAGACTCAAATAAATTCACTCAAAGGGTCCCCCAACTTGAGATATATTAGTAGTCTGTGGTTAAAAGTCAAAGACAAGGACATAATTCAAAAAACAGCAGTAGAAAAGTGTTAAGTCACATATGAGAGAATTCCCATTCGGCTAACGGCAGAATTCTCAGCAGAAACCTTCAGGCCAGGCAATAAAAGAGATATATTCAAAGTATTGAAAGAAAAAAAATTGCTACTCATGAATACTATATCCAGCAAAGCTATTCTTCAGAAACTGGGGAGAAATACTCTTTCCCAGATAAGCAAAAACTGAGGGAATTCCTCACCACTAGATTGGCCTTATGACAAATGTTCAAGGGAGGCCTGCATCTAGAAGTAAAAGATGATAACCATCATAAAATGTGAAAAGTATAAAACTCACTGGTAGAGTCGATACACAAAGCAGAAAGAGAAAAGAATCAAATCATATCATTGTAGAAAACCACCAAACTGAAATGATAAAAATTAAGAAAGGAAGGAAGAAACAAAGAATATATGTAACAACTAGAAAACAATTAACAAAATGAAATAAGTATTTACCTGTCAGTAATAACATCGGGCCAGGTACAGTGGCTCACGCCTGTAATCCCAGCACTTTGGGAAGCCAAGGTGGGTGAATTGCTTGAGCCTAAGAGTTTGAGACCAGCCTAGAAACAGGGCAAAACCCCATTTCTACTAAAAATACAAAAATTAGCCAGGTATGGTAGTGTGTGCCCGTAGTCCCAGCTACACAGGAGGCTGAAATGGGAGGATCAATTGAGCCTGAGAGGCAAAGGTTGCAGTGAGTCAAGATTGTACCACTGCACTTCAGCCTGAGTGACAGACTGAGATCCTGTCTGAAAATAATAATAAACAACTTTGAATGGAAGTGGATTAAATTATCCATTTAAAAGATCCTAAGCAAGGTACAGTGTTGCATGCCTGTAGTCCCAGCTACCTGGAAGGCTAAGGCAGGAGGATGTCTTGAGCCCAGGAGTTTGAGGCCAGCTTGGGCAACATAGCAAGATCCTGTCTCTAAATTAATCAATCAATTAATTAATTTAATAAAAAGATATAGACTGGCTGAATATATTTTTTTTAATGACCCAACTACTTGCTGTCTACAAGAAACTAATTTTTCACTTTTAAACACATATAGACTGAAAGTGAAGGGATGAGAAAAAGAAATTCCACACAAACAGAAACCAAAAGCAAGCAGGAATAACTATATTTATATCAGATAAAACAGACTTTAAGTCAAAAATTGTGAAAAGAGGCAAATAAGGTCATTATAATGATAAAGGCATAAATTCAGCAATAGGATATAACAATTGTAAATATATATGACCCAACATTGGAGCACCCACATATAGAAAAGTCAATATGATTATATTTAAAGGGAGGTATAGACTCCAATACACCAATAGTTGGACACTTCAACACCCTCCTCTCAACATTTAACAGATTATCTAGACAGAAAAATCAGCAAAAACCATCAGGTTTAAACTGCACTTTAGAACAAATTGACCTAAAAAACATTTATAGAACATTTTATCTGACAGCTGCAGAATACACATTCTTTTCAGTAGCACATGAGACATTCTTTGGGATAGATCATGTTAGGCCACAAAATAAGACTCACCAAATTTAATATGATGAATATCACATCAAGTATTTTTTCTGACTAGAAAATAATTCTTATTCTTATTAGAATAATACTAGAAACAAGAGAAAGTTTTGAAATGGTACAGACATATAAAAATTAAACATTTTTTTGAACAACCAATGGATCAATGAAAACATTAAGAAGGAAATTTTGGCCAGGTGTGGTGGCTCACACTTGTAATCCCAGCACTTTGGGAGGCCAAGGCAGGAGAATTGCTTGAGTTCAGAAGTTAGAGAATAGCCTGAGAAACATAATGAGACCTCATCTGCACTAAAATTCAAAAAATTTTAGCCAAGTGTGGTGGTGCATGCCTGTAGTCCCAGCTACTTGAAGGGCTGAAGTGGGAGGATTGCTTGAGCCTAGGAGGTTGAGGCCACAGTGAGCCCTGATCATGCCACAGCACTCCAGCATGGGCGACAGGGTGCACCTCTGACTCAAAACTAAAAATAAAAATAAGAAGGCGAAAGATTTAAAAGTTTCTTAAATGAAAATAGAAACACAGCCTACCAAAAGTTATGGGATACACCAAAAGGAGTATTAGAGAGAAGTTTATAGCAATAAATACCTACATTAAAAAGATTTCAAATCTGGGTGTGGTAGCTCACGCCTGTAATCCCATCACTTTGGGAGACCAAGGCAGGCGGATCTCCTGAGGTCCGGAGTTCGAGACCAGCCTGACCAACATGGAGAAACCCCCATCTCTACTAAAAATATAAAAATTAGCTAGGCGTGGTGGCACATGCCTGTAATCCCAGCTACTAGGGAGGCTGGGGCAGGAGAATTGCTTGAACCTGGAGGCGGAGGTTGCAGTGAATTGAGATTGTGCCACTGTTCTCCAGTGTGGGCAACAAGAGTGAAACTCCATCTCAAAAAAAAAAAAATTCAAATAAGCAATATAAAAATGCATCTCAAGAAACTAGGAAAGCAAGAACAAATCAAACCCAAAATCAGTAGAAGGAAAGAAATAATAAAGATAAGAGCAGTAAAAACAACAATGAAATGAAAAGTTAGTTTTTTGAAAAGATAATCAAAACAAACCGTTAGCTGGACTAACCAAGAAAAAAATCCACATAAATAAAATCAAATATGAAAAAGTAGACATTGCAACTGATACCACAGACATACAAAGATTCATTAGAGACTATTACGAACAACTATATGCCAACAAATTGGAAAACTTAGTGGTAATAGATAAATTCCGAGACATATACAACCTACCAAGATTGAACCAAGAAAAAGCAGAAAACCAGAACAGACAAATAATGAGTAAAAAAATTGAATCAGTAATGAAAAGTCTCCCATAATTAAAAAAACAAACAAACAAAAACAAAAACAAAAAACCCAGGACCTGATGGCTTAACTGCCAGACATTTTAAAAATAGCTATTAATACCAATTATTCTCAAACTCTCCCAGGAAATTGGAGAGAGAATTCTTTTTTTTTTTTTGATAGGGAGTCTCGCTGTCGCCCAGGCTGGAGTACAGTGGGGCAAGCTCAACTCACTGCAAGTTCCACCTCCCGGGTTCACACCATTCTCCTGTCTCAGCCTCCTGGGTAGCTGGGACTACAGGCGCCCACCACCACGCCTGGCTAATTTTTTGTATTTTTAGTAGAGACGGGGTTTCGCCGTGTCAGCCAGGATGGTCTCCATCTCTCGGCCTCGTGATCTGCCTGCCTCAGCTTCCCAAAGTGCTGGGATTACAGGGGTAAGCCACCGCGCCCAGCGAGAATTCTTCTATACTCATTCTACAAGGCCAGCATAACCCTGATACCAAAACCAGATAAGGACACAACAAAAAAAGAAATCTATAGGTCAATATTCCTGGTGAACATAGATTGAAAAAAAAAATCCACAAAAACATACTAGCAAATAAAATCCAGCAGCACATTAAAAAGAGCACTCACCATGGTCAAGTGGGATTTGTCTCAGAGATGCAAGAATAGTCCAACATACACAAATCAAAAAATGTGATACATCACAACAGAATGAAGGACAAAAACCACATGATCATGTCAACAAACACAGGAAAGGCATTTGATACAATTCAACATTCCTTCATGATAAAATGTCTTCACCAACTAGGTATAGAAGGAACATACCTCAACACAATAAAAGCCACATAGGACAAACCCTCAGCTAGCTAGCATTACACTAAATGCGGGAAAGCTAAAAGCTTTTCCTCTAAGAACTGGAACAAGAGAAGGATGCCCACTTTCACCACTTTCATTCAACATAGTACTGGAAGTTATAGCCAGAGCAATTAGGCAAGAGAAAGAAAAAAAGCGGTTCCAAATTGGATAGGAAGAAGTCATATTTGCATATGTCCCTATTTGCATATGGCATGCTCTTATGTATAGAAAACTCTGAAAGTGCCATCAAAAAACTCTTAGAACTGATAAAGAAATTTAGTAAAGTTTCAGGATACAAAATAAACATGCAAAAATTAGTAGCATTTGGCTGGGCACAGTGGCTTACTTATATACTTGGGAGGCCAAGGGAGAAGGATCACTTGAGGCCAGAAGTTTGAGGCCAGGCTGGGCAACATGGTGTGATCACATCTCTACAAACAAATTGAAAAATCAGTAGCATATTTATACATCAACAATGAACTACTGGAAAAATAAATCAAGAAAGCAATCCCATTTGTGATAGCTTTAAAAAAAATACCTAGGAATAAATTTCACCAAGGAGGTGAAAAATCTCTAGGAGGACAACTATAAAACACTGTTGAAAGAAATTAAAGAGTTCACAAAAAAATAGGAAGATGCTCCAAGTTCACAGATTGAAAGAATTAATGTTATGAAAGTGACCATACTACCAAAAGCGATCTACGGATTCAATGTAATTCCTATCGAAATACCAATGATATTCCTCACAAGAATAGAAAAAAAAAATCTTGAAATTCAAATGGAATTATAGAAGATCCTGAACAGCCAAAGAAATACCGAGCAGAAGAACAAATCTGGGAGCATCACACTACTTGACTTCAAAATACATTACAAAGGTATAGTAGCCAAAACAGCATAATACTGGCATAAAAACAGACACATAGACCAGGGGAACAAAATAAAAGACACACAAATAAATTTGCATATTTACAGCCAACTGATTTTCGACAAAGATGCCAAGAACATTCAGTGGTAAAGGATAGTTTCTTCAATAAATGGTGCCAGAAAAACTGGATGCCCATATGCAGAAAAATGAAACTAGATTCCTATCTCTCACCATATACAAAATGAAATAAAATGGATTAGACACTTATATAGAAGACCTGAAACTGTGAAACTACTAGAAGAAAACATCGAGGAAATGCTTCAAGACTTTGATCTGGGCAAAGCTTTTTGGGTAAGACCTGAAAAGCATGGCAACAAAAGCAAAAATAGACAAATGGTATTACATCAGGCTAAAAAGCTTATGCACCATAAAGGAGAGTGAAGAGACAACCTACAGAATGGGAGAAAATGTATGTAAACTATCTATCCAACAAGGGATTAATAACCAGAAAATATAAAGAACTCAACTCATTCGGAAACCAATTCGATTTAAAAATAGGCAAAAGGTCAGGCTCACTGGCTCACACTTGTGATCCCACGAATTTGGGAGGCCAAAGAGGGAAGACTGTTTGAGCCCAGGGGTTTGAGACCAGCCTAGGCAACATAATGAGGCTTTGTCTCTACTAAAAATTAAAATTAAAAAATTAGCCAGGCATGGTGGCAAGTGCCTGTAGTCCCAGCTACTCAGGAGGCTGAGGTGGGAGGACCACTTGAGCCCAGGAGTTCAAGGTCGCAGTGAGCCGTGATCAAACCACTGTACTCCAACCTGGGCAACAGAGTGAGACTCTGCCTTTTAAATAAATTTTAAAAATTAAAAAAAAATTTAACGGGCAAATGATCTCATAGACATTTCTCAAAAGACCTACAAATGGCCAATAGGATATGAAAAAATGCTCAACATCAATAATCATCAGGGAAATGCAAATCAAAACCACAATGAGATATTATCTCACTCCAATGAAAATAGCTATCATCAAAAATACAAAAACTATGCATTCACTGCAATATCTAAATTATTAAACTAAAACCAAACAAAAATGACAAAAAATAAATACTGCAGAGAAAGGGGAACCCCATTCACTGTTGATGGGAAGATAAATTAGTACAGCCACCATGAAAAATAGTATGGAGGTTCCCCAGAAAACTAAAAGTGGGGCCGGGGGTGGTGGCTCACACCTGTAATCTCAGCACTGTGGGAGGCCAAGGCAAGCGGATCATCTGAGGTTGGGAGTTTGAAACCAGCCTGGTCAACATGGTGAAACCTTGTCTCTACTAAATATACAAAAAAAAAAAAAGTTACCTGGGTGTGGTGGTGCATGCCTGTGATCCCAGCTACTAGGGAGGCTGAGGCAGAAGAATCACTTGAACCCAGGAGGCAGGAGGTTGCAGTGAGCCGAGATCTCGCCACTGGACTCCAGCCTGGGCGATAGAGCAAGACTCAGTCTCAGAAAAAAAAAAAAAAAAAAACTGGCAATAGATGTATTACATGATCTAGCAATCCACTACTGGGTTATATCCGAAAGAAAGAAAATCAGTATATGGAAGAGATAGCTGCACAACTATGTTTATTGCAGCACCATTCACAATAGCCAAATCAAACTAAGTGTCCATCAACAGATTAATTCAGTCATGAATTAATTCAAATTAATTCATAAAAATGAAATCCTGTCATTTGTCACAATGTGGATGGAATCAGAGGTCATTATATAAGTGAAATGAGCCAGGCAAATATCACTTGTTCTCACTCACATCAGTTTCATTAAAAAGTTGATCTCATGGAGATAGAGAGTGGAATGGTGGTTACCAAAGGCTGGGAAAGGTAGGTGAGGAGAGGGGGAAGAGAGGTTGGTTGGCTGGAAGCAGTGGCTCACGCCTGTAATCCTAGCACTTTTTGAAGCCAAGGTGTGTGGATCACTTGAGCTCAGGAGTTTAAGACCAGCCTAGGCAACATGGTGAAACCCCATGTCTACAAAAAAATACAAAAATTAGCTTGGCGTGGTGGTGTGTACCAGTAGTCCCAGTTACTCGGCAGGCTGAGGTAGGAGAATCACTTGAGCCCAGGAGGCAGAGGTTCCAGTGAGCCGAGGTGGCGCCACTGCACTCCAGCCTGGGCAACAGAGGGAGAGCCTGTCTCAAACCAAAAAGAAACAAACAAACAAAAAAAGCGAGAGAGAGGGAAGTTGGTTAATGGGTACAAAAATACGGTTAAATAGAAGAAATACATTCTGGCATTTGTTAACACAGTAAGATGATGAAAGTAATTTATTGTGTGTGTGTATATATATAATTTTTGTTGTTTTTTTTTCTCGAGACAGAGTCTCGCTCTGTTGCCTGGGCTGGAGTGCAGTGGCGTGATCTCGACTCACTGCAAGCTCCACCTCCTGGGTTCATGCCATTCTCCTACCTCAGCCTCCGACATAGTTGGGACTACAGTCGCCTGCCACCACGCCCAGCTAATTTTTTGTATTTTTAGTAGAGACGGGAGTTTCACCATGTTAGCCAGGATGGTCTCAATCTCCTGACTTCGTGATCTGCCCGCCTCGGCCTCCCAAAGTGCTAGGATCACAGGCATGAGCCACCATGCCCAGCCATTTATTGTGCATATTAAAAGAACAAGAAAAAATATTTGAGATGTTCCTAATACAAAAAAAGTAATAGATGTTTGAGGTGATGTATATCCTAATTACTCTGATTTGAGCAACACACATCAGACACATGTATCAAAATATCACATGGACCCCAAAATATGTACAATTATTATGTATCAATAAAAATGGGGGTACTTTATAGACGTAACTATGTTCTCATTTCTTTTTGTTGGGCTACATCAATTAGCTAAAAAGTTTGAGAAAAGTCACACACACACACACAAGCTTTAAGTCAACTTCATTGTTCAACATGGTAACAGTGTCTGGCACTTTGTAAACACTGAATAATGTTTCCGTTACAGTTGTCACTCCGAATCTACAAGGGGTAAGTTACAGGAACTCCCACAGATACCAAAATCCTTTTATGCTAAGGTCCCCTATATAAAATGGCATTGTGTTTGCATAAAACCCATGCACATTTGCCCATATACTTTAAATTATTTCTAGATTACTTATAATACCTAATACAATGTAAGTGCTAATAATAGTTGTTATACTGTATTGTTTTTTATTGTCTTATTTTTTTTTTTTTTTTTTTTTTTTAACATTTTCAATCTGTGGTTGGTTGAATCTATGAACAAGGATCCCATGGATATGGAGGGGCAATTTAATCATTCAGTTATCTAAAGGTTGATGTCTACATAAGCACATGAGAAAAAGCAAAAAAAAAAAAACAAAATTTTCTGGAAAGGGAGTTTTTAATCTAGATTTTAAGGAGACCAAGTGTTCTGTGAACACCCTGAAATTGTATGTAAAATATGTGCTTGTGGCCAAGCGTGGTGGCCCACGCCTGTAATCCCAACACTTTGGGAGGCTGAGGCGGGCAGATCACTTGAGGCCAGGAGTTCCAGACCAGCCTGGCCAACATGGTGAAACCCTGTCTCTACTAAAAATGTAAAAATTAGCTGGACGTGCTGGTGCAAGCCTGTAGTCCCAGCTACTTGGGAGGCTGAGGCAGAAAAATGTCTGGAACCCTGGAGGCGGAGGTTACAGTGAGCTGAGATTGAGCCACTGCACTCCAGCCTGGGTGACAGAGCGAGACTCCATCTCAAAAAACAATACAAAAAAAAATTATGAAGTTCCTAGGGATAAGCTTGGGAAGTACACTCTGGACTTGGATTGCATCTTTCAGGGAAAGATTATATATTATCTCTATAATATGGCAAAGATCAATATTAACTATTTTGAATGCAATATTACTCTTCTGCTTTTTGTTTTGTTTTTGAGATGGAGTTTCTCTCTTGTTGCCCAGACTGGAGTGCAATGGCGCAATCTCGGCTCACTGCAACCTTTGCTTCCAGGGTTCAAGTGATTCTCCTGCCTCAACCTCCGGAGTAGCTGGAATTACAGGCTTGCGCCACAAAGCCCAGCTAATTTTGTATTTTTAATAGAGGCAGGGTTTCACCATGTTGGTCAGGCTGGTCTCGAACTCCTGGCCTCAGGTGATCTGGCTGCCTCAGCCTCCCAAAGTGCTGGGATGAGCTTGGGCATGAGCCACCGCGCCTGGCCTTTTTTTTTTTTTTTTTTCCAATTACAAACATTATAAGATGACTAGTGGTACAGCATAATAAACACACATGAACAGATTGTGGTGCATGTTTAACTGAATTAGGGTCAATTAATGATAGCCATACTCACAGTGTTACAAGGTAATTAGAGAGGATAATAAAATGTAAATGCCTGAAACCTCTGTTGCTTTTACATGGTCGAATCAAATATCTCTCTTCATACTTTAATTTTTGTAATAGCTACAGGTAACCCTAATGCCAAGAGTCCTACCTAAGATGATGTTGTCCTCACCCAGACAGGGAAATTGGTGTCAGGGAGCAGAGAACTCCCAAAGAAAAGAACTCTACATACCTGGTATTTAAGGAGAGAGAAGGAATTCCTTCCAGGTCCAAAAGATTATCCAGGGAGGTCAAAACATCAGGACAGGGAATGAAGGCCTGGAGCTGGCAGACAAAACTTAAGCAGGGAATGTCTCGTGCTAGCACACTGCTCCAAGTATCCCCGCAACACCTGGGTAACCACAGATCCTTGTGGAACGGGGTATCTGGAGGAGGATAGGGAATGTTTCTTCTCTTATATCCTCCCTCCCATCCTAGAGAGACTTCATCAGATTTATCAGCTTCCACCTACCTGCACACACCCAAAATTCCTCCAACAGAAGAGAAAGCAGGCGTGCTCCTCCCCAACACATGCTACAGAGGTGAGAATCTGTATGAAGAGCCTCATCACCATCATTTATTGAGCAACTATTAAACATGGGGCACTTGCTTTACCTTCATTTTCTTATTTAATCCTCACAACAACACTATAAGGTAGACACTATGATTATTCCCATTCAATAGGCTGTATCTTAGCTCAAAGTAGTGCAGTTTGAAGAGAACTATACCAGAGCTCGGTAATTTTTATTACAACGGCTCATCTATAATTTCTTATTTATTTTCCTTTGGTGTAAATCTTTATTTATTCACTTCTGAACTACTAGACCTGCCTACCTGGTCTCCTATCCTCCATCATGTACATCCAGTTCATCCTCATCCTCCACGCAGTCATTGAAGCATAAGGTGAGCCAGCCTAGAGGCCTCACCACTGCTGCAAGGGGTTGGAGTAGCCAAAAACAAACACTTCTCTAGTTTAATACAAAAGACTGGGATTGTGAACACTCTAATACTCATGCTTCATTCATATTTTCAGTCAAATTTTCAGGTTTGTAAAAGGGAAAATGTGTTTTGGCATGTTTAATCTTTAGAACACATTGAATATTGTCAAGTACTTACTTAGAATAAATTAAATCTACTATGATTGTGATTATGGTTGAATGTAACACATGAGTAATTTTTCCTGCCAGGAAGGCTGCTCTAGAAGCCTTCTTATGACTTGGCATCACTGAGTGACATTTGGTCCAATGAGGCCATAAACAGGGTCATGTGATGGTCATTTCCTGCAGGCTAGTTTGTTTCACAGCACTATCAGTACTCCACAGTAATGGAGTCATAGGTGGAGTAACACTTGATAAACAGCAAAGATAAGCTTTAAAAAAATTATCTTACACTTAATGACCAGCAATTAAAATAATAAAACAAGATCCATAGCAACACTGTGCACAGGTCAGAGAAAATGTGACAAATAAAATGCTCATAATATTTTGTGAAAAAAACAAATAGGAATATGTCTGGTCTCAAGTTTGACTTTTCTCTAGAATTTTCAAATCCTAGAACCATGCATATATCAATATAATATGTTGATGGGCTAAAAATAACAACTAATATGAATCATACATATTAATATATAACTGTGCAGTTGTCAACAGGTGCATGTTCTCAGATAATTACCTAATAGGGTTATCCTGCCTATCTTTCTAGTGGTTGAGACACACCTAAGGGTGAGGATTCTGTGTCCTGATCACCTATGTCTAATGAACCTCTGGCTTTCATTCTAGAAAAAAAATCATTCCTTTTTTTCTTGGAGAAATAAGCCAATAAAAACAAATAAAGAAAAAAGAAAAAAATCATTGTTGAAATACAGAAAATCATTCTTGAAATCAATAACTTAATTTGACTTTTACTAAGACAAATCTTTCCAATCTTCCTTAATTTCTCTTGACCTCTATGACATGTCTCCAAGTAGAAATTCTCCCCATGCACCCAACCCCTACCTTGGCTTTAGAGATGCTGCCCTCTCTTCTTTCCTCTCTGACCACTCTTCTGCCTCCTACCATTTCTATAACTTAAATGAGGTGTTGGTCCTAGGTATGTGATAATAGTTTTCTTTCTGTCTTCTCCCTTAATATCTCAAAAACTCCTGTTGCTTCAGTGGACATGTTCAGGCTAATAACTCTAAAATAAATCTATTATTTCAGCCCAGAGACTTCTCCAGCCTGAGAGTCCTATGTGCTAAACATTTGCAACAACCACTGAGTGCAGTTCAATAATTCTAAGCTTGCCTATAATTATTCTCACCAAATTATCTTCCCATCCTCAAGTCCCTACTTCTAGCAATGATCCAGTTACACACCATCTTACCAAAACTTGAAACTTCAATATCATATTTTATTCAACTCTCTTTTTCATGGTCCCTTCCCACTCACTAGTATATCTTTTCACTGCAACCTCTGCCTCCCAGGTTCAAGAAATTCCCCTGCCTCAGCCTCCCGAGTAGTTGGAATTACAGGCGCCCACCACCACGCCTGGCTAATTTTTGTATTTTCAGTAGAGACGGGGGTTTTGCCATGTTGGTCAGGCTGGTCTCGAACTCCTGACCTCAGGTGATCTGCCCGCCTCGACCTCCCAAAGTGCTGGGATTACAGGCATGAGCCACCACACCCGGCCTAGTATATCTACTAATAATCATTGCCAAATTTCAGTGGATTTTTTCCTGCATTAGAAAGGCTTTTCTTGCCAGGCATGGTGATTCACACCTGTAATCCTGTAATCCCAGCACTTTTGCAGGGTGAAGCAGGAGGATCTCTTGAGCCCAGGAGTTCAAGATACAGCCTGGGCAATACAGTGAGACCTCGTCTCCACAAAAACCTTAAAAAATTAGCAGAGCGTGGTGTTACGTGTGCGTGGTCCCAGCTACTGGGGAGGCTGAAACATGAGGATCACTTGAGCCTGGGAGGCGGAGGTTATAGTGAGCCAAGATTGCACCATTGCAGTTCAGCCTGAGTGACAGAGATCCTGCCAAAAAAAAAAAAAAAAAGGGCTTTTCTTGCATTCCTTCATTTTCATTTTTTTTTTTCATTGCCATTCTATTTATCTTACTTCTGCCATTCAGCCCAAAATTTCTGGGTTACCATTACTTTCTCCTAGATGGTATCCTTTGTTTTTCTCTATTTTTTTTTGTTTGTTGTTACCAAATGCAATTTCCTTAGCGCATCACTTTGATAGCATCCTTCTTCTGATCCATAAGCTTCAACAACAGTATATCACAGAGGTTTAGACTGGGGCTTCTCACATTTTAACATGTATACAAGTCAGCTGGGGCTCTTTCTAAAATGCAGATTGGGATTCCACTGGCCTGTGGTGAGTCCTGAGGGTCTGCATTCCCAGCTCCACGGGGGTGGGGGAGGCGGGTGATATTGATACTGCAGGCTCATGGACCATGTTTTGAAGATTTATGACCTTGGTCATGTTCAAGTCTCATTTTCCTCATCTATCAAATGAGGAGAACAATAGCTGATAACAGGCCTCCTGCCCTCACCTTTGCTGTCATTCAATCTATTCTCAATATAGCAGATGGAATGATTTTGTTAATATGTAAGTCTGATCACGTCCTTCCTCTGAACAAAGACTCCCAGTGCCTTCATTCTCACTCAGGTAAAGCAAAGTACTTACCTTGGCCTGCAAGGCCTACATGATCTGATCCATCCTTCACCTCCCTGGCTGCAACTCCTAGCATCCTCCTTCTTGCTTATTCCACTCCACCCTCGCTGCCTTCTTTGCTGTTTTTAAAACAACAGCAAGCTTCTTCCTTTAGGGTTTCCTCTTGCCTTTTATTATGTCTAAAATGGTCTTCCTCCAGATAGTTGCACGGTATGCTCCCTCACTTCCTTTAAACTTGGACTTGAAGGTCATTTTCTCAATCATATCTTCCTTAGCCATGCTATCTAAAATTGCAAACATCCCTCCTTCACCACCAGGTCCTCACATCCTCTTCCTTGCTTTATTTTTCTTGGTAACATTTATCCATATCTAATATAGCAAATATTTCGCTTACAGAATATAAGCTCCAGGAGGGCACAGATTCTTGTTTCATTTAATTATTCTTACATTTCCGTATGTTTTATTTAGCTGACCCCTCAAGAACTAGAAAAGTGCCTGGTACATAAATAAATATTTGTTAACTGAGAAATAAATGGAGAATAATACCTACCTCAAATGATTATTATGATAATAAGATAGCACACATAAAGCATTTAACACAGTACTTTAAATAAAAACTTAAAATTATTTGATTCTAATTTAGTTATCTTTCAATAATGAGATGGATAAATACATTGTGGTAAATCCATACTGTAGAATTCTATGAAGCCAAGGAAATAAATACTTATATGAATTAATATGGATAAATCTCAGTAACATAATGTTAGGTAAAAGAAGCAATGCAAAATAAAATTATATATATATATATTTGTGTATGTGTGTGAGTATATGTATATATTTAACACACAAAAACTAATCTAGACCAATGGACATCAGAATATTAGTTACCTTTGTAGGTGGGAGGAGAGACAGAGAATGCACGAAGCTGGCATCTGGGGTGCTGAAATGCTCAATTACTTAATCTGGGTGGTGCTTACACAACATTTTCACTGCTTAAGAATTCATTGAATTATATACCCATGATTTGTATACTTTTTGTGTGTATGTTATATTTCAATTAAAATGTTTTCTTTAAAAATGAGAAAATGGTCTTTATGCTAGGAAACACTAAGCATAATTGAGGAGAGAGAAATTAATTGAAAGTTTATGTAATAAATGTCAAAACTACCAGTCTTCTTTTTTTCTTTTTTTTTCAGATGGAGTCTCACCCTGTCACCCAGGCTGGAGTGCAGTGGTGCAATCTTGGCTCACTGCAACCTCCGCCTCTCAGGTTCACGCGATCCTCCTGCTTCAGCCTCTCCAGTAGCTGGGACTACAGGTGCGTGCCATGACACCCAGCTAATTTTTTGTATTTTTAGTGGAGACCAGGTTTCACCGTGTTAGTCAGGATGGTCTTGATTTCCTGACCTTGAGATCTGCCCGCCTCAGCCTCCCAAAGTGCAGGGATTAGAGGTGTGAGCCACCGTGCCTGGCCCAGGCTTCCTTTTACTTGAATCCCAGAACTTAGTCAGCCAGGGCTTTCCCCTCCAGACAAGTTAGGTGATTCTTCTCTGCAGACTTTGACAAACTAGGAGAAAAGACTTGATATTACGGTCGGGCGCTATGGCTCACGCCTATAATCCCAGCACTTTGGGAGACTGAGGTGGGCAGATCACCTGAGGTCAGGAGTTTGAGACCAGCCTAGCTAACATGGTGAAACCCCATCTCTACTAAAAATAGAAAAATTAGCCAGGCACGGTGGCGGGCGCCTGTAATCACAGCTACTCAGGAGGCTGAGGCAGGAGAATTGCTTAAACCCAGGAGGCAGAGGTTGCAGTGAGCTGAGATCTCACCATTGCACTCCAGCCCGGGCAACAGGATCAAGACTCTGTCTCAAAAAATAAATAAATAAATAAATAAATAAATAAATAAATAAATAAAGACTTGATATTAGGAGTTCTCCAACATAAGGCTTAGCAGATCATTACGGAGTTGCCCAGGCTGGGGTGCTCTAGTGGCGTGATCTCAGGTCAATGCAACCTCTGTCTCCCAGGTCCAGGCGATTCTTGTGCCTCAGCCTCCTGAGTAGCTAGGACTGCAGGCATGCACCACCACACCCAGCTAATTTTTTTTTTTTTTTTTTTTTTTTTTTTTGTATTTTTAGTAGAGACAGGGTTTTGCAATGTTGGCCAGGCTGGTCTCAAACTACTGGCCTCGAGTGATCCACCTACCTTGGCCTCCCAAATAATTAGCTTTTTAATGTGCAAATCTTAAATATGCTCAGATAGCCAAAGGCTACTGGATATTTTAGAAAAAATTTAATGTTAAGTAAAGAAGACAAAGCAGGGAGGAAAATATTGTCAAAAAATAAATCATTCCTGTGAGACTACAGCAAACTAAAAAACTTCTGCAGAGCAAAGGAAGCAATCAACAAAATGAAAAGGTAACCTATAGATGAGGAGAAAATATGTGTGAACCATATATCTGATGAGTTAATATCCAAAATATATAAGGAACTTACACAACTCAATAGCAAAATAATAATAATAATAATAACCTAATTCAAAAATGGGCAAAGATCTGAATAGATATTTCTCCAATGAAGATGTAAAAATGTCCAACAGGTAGGAAAATGCAAATCAAAACCACAATGAGATATCACTTCACACCTGTTAAGATGGCCATTACCAAAAATACAAAAGATAACAAGTGGTGGTGAGGATGTGGAAATAAGGGAACACTTCCACACTGTCGATAAGAATGTAAACTGGAGCAATCACCATAAAAAAAAAAGGTTTCTCAAGAAATTAAAAATAAAATCACCATATGAACCCAGTAATCTCACTTCTAGGTATATATCCAAAGGAAATAAAATCAGCATCTCTGATATAAAATGACACCTAGGAGATATTTACATTCATATGTTCATTACAGCATTATTCACAATAGTCAAGATATAGGGCTGGGCGTGGTGGCTCACACCTATAATCCCAGCTCTTTAGGAGGCCGAAGCAGGCAGATCACGAGGTCAGGAGTTCGAGACCAGCCTGACCAATATGGTGAAACCCCGTCTCTACTAAAAATACAAAAATTAGCCGGGCATGGTGGTATGTGCCTATAATCCCAGCTACTTGGGAAGCTGCGGCAGGAGAATCGCTTGAACCCAGGAGGTGCAGGTTGCAGCAAGCTGAGATCGCGCCGCTGCACTCCAGCCTGGGTGACAAAAAAAAAAAAAGATATAGAAATGACTTAAGTATCAATCAATGGATGGATGGTTAAAGAAATTGTGGAATATATACACAATGAAATATTATTCAACCTTTAAAAAAAGATCCTGGAATTTATGACAATGTGGATAAATCTGGAGGATGTTAAGCTAAGTGAAATAAGCAGGAGACAGAACAAGATTGCACAATCTCACTTATACATGGAATCGTTTTTTATTTTTATTTTTTATTTTTTTAAAGACAGTATCTCACTCTGTCACCCAGGCTAGGGTGCAGTGGCCTAATCAAAGCTCACTGCAGCTTTGAATTCGTGGGCTCAAGCGACCCTCTAGCCTCTCAAGTAGCTGGAACTACAAGAATGCCCCACCGCGCCCCACTTATTTTAAGTATTTTGTAGAGACTTGGTCTCACTATGTTGCCCAGGCTTGTTTCGAACTCCTGTCCTCAAGGGATCCTCTCACTTCTACCTCCCAAAGCGCGAGGATTAGAGGCGTGAGTCACATGCTCAGCCTATGTGGAATCTTTAAAAGAGCTGAATACATAGAAACACAGAGTAGAACGGTGGTTCCCAGGGGCAGAGGAGGTAGAGTGGAAATAGGGTGAGGTCGATTGTTTTGAAAAAACTTCCGAATCTGTTTTTCCTCTGCTCTCCCCCAACAACGATCTACACAGACGAGTTCTGTGACCCCAAAATATGTGGAGATTTCTCCCCACCTGCAAGCAAGCAAGCATTTCAGCAGCAGACACCAGCTGGGTGTCCTCCAATTGAGTTCTGACACAGTCTTCCTGGAGATAGCGTCAGATCCCACAGGCTGAGGGCTCTCTCCGCATGACTGTTCCCTCCTTCCCTCCAGTTACAAGTCCGGGCCTTCGGAACTTCTGACTGACTAGCTTCAAGTTGGAGTTCCTATGAGTCCCTCTTTGAGTTAATTTGCTAGAGCGACTCACAGAACTCAGGGAAACACTTACCTTCACCAGTTTATTACAAAGAAGATTTTAAAAGATACATATAAACAGCCAGATGAGGAGATACACAGGGCCAGGTCTGAAAGAGTCCTGAGTGCAAGAGCTTCTGTCCCTGTGGAGTTGGGGTGTGCCACCCTCCCAGCATATGAATGAGTTCTTGTTCACCTTCCTGTTGGCCTCCAAGTGTTCAGCTCCCCGGAAGTTCTCTGAACTCCCGCCTTTGGGCCTATTAAGGCGATTTCATTGGTTGTTCATGGTTGAAGCACAAACAATCGTGGCGAAATGTGATTGGATGGCCGGGCGCCGCGGCTCCAGACTGTAATCCCCGGCCTGTAATCTCAGCACTTTGGGAGGCCGAGGCGGGTGGATTGCTTGAGGTGAGTAGTTTGAAACCAGCCTAACATGGTGAAACTCTGTCTCCACTAAAAATACAAAAATTAGCTGGGCATAGTGGCCGGCGCTTGTAATCCCAGCTACTCAGAAGGCTGAGGCAGGAGAATCGCTTGAACCCAGGAGGCAGAGGTTGTAGTGAGCTGAGATGGCGCCACGGCACTCCAGCCTGGCAACAAAGCAAGACTTCGTCTTAAAAAAAAAAAAAAAGATATGTGATCGGACAAAAAGGGTATGATTTAAACCCAGCAAGCTCTGTATGTTCAGTTCAGATTCTTCTTGCTCTCCGTGCAGCATTCCTTCCTCCATAATATGGAGCAGGACCGTATCTGGAATGAGGGTCTTACGACCCACAATCGGATTCGAGTGCTGCCTTGGGACTCTAATGAAAAGAGGGCAGGAGAAGGTCAGAGGGAGAGATTCTGTCACTTGAGGCCTGCTTCTGAGTGTTAACAAAAGACTGTAACAAGGGCTATGGGAGTTATGAGCCAGGAACTGTGGATGAAAACATATATACATATTAGGCTGGTGCAAAAGTGATCGCAGTGTTTTGAGTTCTGTGAGCTGCACAGTGACTTTCTCCTGTATTCCCAGTGCTTTGGAAGGCCAAGGTGGGAGGCTCACTTGAGGCCAGGAATTCGAGACTAGCCTGGGCAACATAGCGAGACTCCTGTCTCCACAGATAACGAAAATATTAGCCAGACATGGTGGCTCGCACCTGTAGTCCTAGCTACTCGGCAGGCTGAGGCAGGAGGACTGCTTGAGTCCAGGAGTTCAAGGTTGCAGCGAGCTATGATTGTGCCATTGCACTGTAGCTTGGGTGATGGTGTGACCTTGTCTTTTAAAAAATCAATTAGTTTAATTAATTACTCTTCCATAAATATCTTCCAGAAAGTAGGGCAAAAGACAATAATTTGAAAAATAGATGGAAAAGCTATGAAAACTTGTAGACCAACCCAAGGGTCCTAAGATAGAGAGAAGGGAAAAAACAGAGTCAAGGATGTTATCAAGAGATTGACTCAAGAAAATTTCCCAGCATATAAGTCTAAATTCTAAATTGAGCATCCACCACAGTGGATGAAAAGGAATTCAAATTATTGCGAAATTCTACAACAGTGGAAAAAAATAAAAGCCCTATATGCTTTTGTGATAAAAATGTCATACAAAGCTGAAGAATCAGAAAAGCATTGGATAACTCAACAGCAATACTGGAAACTAGAAGGCAATGGTCCAATGGCATCAAAAGTTTGAGGGAAAATTATTTCCAATGTAGAGTAACACATTCAGCTAGACAATAAAATGCAAAAGTAAATAAAAATATTTTCAGGTGTTCAAAACCTGACATTTTCCTAACATGCTCACCTCTTAAGAATTGAACCTTGAACAAGACAAGCAACACATATAAAAATGAACTTTAAAAAGCTACATATCTATGGACTGGGCACGGTGGCTCAAGCCTGTAATCCCAGCACTTTGGGAGGCCGAGGCGGGTGGATCATGAGGTCAAGAGATCAAGACAATCCTGGCCAAAATGGTGAAACCCCATCTGTACTAAAAATACAAAAATTAGCCGGGCGTGGTGGCCAGCACCTTTAGTCCCAGCTACTCAGGAGGCTGAGGCAGGAGAGTCACTTGAACCCGGGAGGCAGAGGTTGCAGTGAGCCAAGATTGCACCACTGCACCCCAGCCTGGCGACAGAGTGAGACTCTGTCTCAACAAAACAAACAAACAAACAAAAAACTACATAGCAATGAAATCAGCCAGCCAGGAGATGAATTTTTTAAAATTGTGGGCCAGGCATGGTGGCTCACGTCTGTAACCCCAGCACTTTGGGAGGCTAAGGCAGGTGGATCATCTGAGGTCAGGAGTTCGAGACCAGCCTAACCAACATGGAGAAACCGTGTCTTTACTAAAAATACAAACTTAGCCGGGCGTGATGGTACATACACGCCTGTAATCCCAGCTAATCAGGAGGCTGAGACAGGAGAATCTCTTGAACCGGGGAGGCAGAGATTGCAGTGAACTGAAATTGTGCCATTGCACTCCAGCCTAGACAACAAGAGCGAAACTCCATCTCAATAAATAAATAAAATAAAATAAAATAAAATTGCCTAGAATAAATGGGATATAGCAAAAATATGTTAACAAGCATTTAATCTATTTAAATATGAGAATTATAATTATAGTGGGAATATAAATGTTTTAAATTGACAGAGTAAAATAAGTAACAAAATTGGAGAAGGGAAATAGAAAAAAGTATAAGAGTGTTAACGTCCTTGTCTTTTACTGAAGGAAATTAGTCAATATGGTCTAAAACGGAAACACCTAGGTCACAGAATATCCCTCATGATCATTGCTTTTTAACTTTCGAATAATCTTTTATTAATTATGTAGTGGTGAAAATATGTAGTGATGAAAAATATGTAGTGGTGAAAAAAAGAATCACTTTTTTCTGGTGGGGATGTTAATATTGGGGGATACAATGCATGTGTGGGGGTAGGGAGTCCATAGGAAATGTCTGTACCTTCCTCTCAATTTTGTGTAGGAGTTCAAGACCAGCCTGGTCAACATGGTGAAATCCCATCTCTACTAAAAATACAAAAAATTAGCCAGGTATGGTGGCATGGTCCTGTAGTCCCAGCTAGTTGGGAGGCTGAGGCAGGAGAATGATTTGAACCTAGGAGGAGGAGGTTGCATTAAGCCGAGATCACGCCACTGCACTCCAGCCTGGGCGACAGAATAAGACTGTCTCAAAAAAAAAAAAAAAAAAAAAAGGGGTTTAAAAA
>NW_016810765.1:229097-232514 GCF_001698545.2 Rhinopithecus bieti
AAAAAAAAAAAAAAAAAAAAAAGGGTTTAAAAAAGGAACATCGTAGGAACACTAGAGGGCATTAGAAAATAATAAATAAATACAAATTTGAAAGAGAAACATCTGAGGTTTAGCAGTTTCTTCTATTTTACTTTAATTTCTTACCTTCTATTAAATTCAAGTAAAATTGCATGTAATACCTTTTATTTTAAGTGGCTTATTAGATAATAAGCCAATAAGCATTTTATAAAATTCTTTCTATCTACCTTTCCTCTATGCATCTAAATATTTCAATTCACCGATCCCTCTGTCCATCAAGAAGTTCTAGATGTGATGCTCATCTAGTGTTACTAAACATTACTTCTAAATTACAGTGACATAATAAAATTCCTTTTTGTATTTATCTGTGTTGCTTAAATTTTTACAAGTATATTTCTTTTCAGTAACGTCAAAGCTCACAAAAGGTCACAAGAGTATGTTAAAACAATACAAGAGTGTTCTAAACACCGTCATACTGAACAGGCAAAAACTGGAAGCATTCCGCTTGAGAACTGGAACAAGACAAGAATGCCCACTGTCATCACTCCTATTTCAAGTAGTACTAGAAGTTCTAGCCAGAGCAATAAGGCAAGAGAAAGATAAAAGGCATTGAAATAGGAAAAGAAGTCGAACCATTTCTCTTTACAGAAAATGTGATCCTATAGCTAGAAAACCCTGAAGATTCTGCCAAAAGGCTCCTGGAACTGATAAACAACTTCAGTAAAGCTTCAGGATACAAAATCAATGTACAAAATAAATAGCATTTGTATATACCAGTCACGTTCAAGCTGAGAGCCAGATGAAGAATGCAATCCCATTTAAAATAGCCACACACACAAAATGAAATACCTAGGGTCACATCTAACCAAGGAGGTGAAAGATCTCTACAAGGAGAACTAGAAAACACTGCTGAAAGATGTAAAACGTGACATAAACAAATGGAAAAACACTTCATTTCTAATGAATTGGAAGAATCAGTATCATTAAAATAGCTGTAGTGCCCAAAGCAATCTACAAATTCAACACTATTCCTATCAAACTACCAACATCTTTTTGCAGAACAGAAAAAACTATTCTAAAATTCACAAGGAACCAAAACAGGCCCCAAATAACCATAGCAATCCTAAGCAGAAAGAACAAAACTGGAGGCATCACATTGCCCATCTTCAGACTACACTATAAGGATTAGGTAAAGAAAACAGCATGGTACTGGTACAAAAACAGACACATAGACCAATTGAATAGCATAGGAAACCTAGAAATAAAGCCACAACCATCAGATCTTCAATAAAGCTGACCAAAATAAGCAATAGGGAAAAGACTTCCTATTTAGTAAATGGTGCTGGGATAGCGGGCTAGCTACATGCAGAATGAAACTGGACCCCTACCTTTTACCATATACAAAAATTAACTCAAGATAGATTAAGATTTAAATGTAAGACCTCAAACTGTAAGAATCCTAGAAAAAAGCATAGGAAACACCATTCTAGACATCAGCCTTGGGAAAGAATTTATGATGACTAAGTCTTCAAAAGCAATTACAACAAAACCAAAAATTGACAAGTGGAACCTAATTAAACTAAAGAGCTTCTGCACAGCAAAAGAAACTATCAACAGAGTAAACAGACAACCTACAGAATGGGACAAAATATTCACAAACTATGCAGCCAACAATGGTGTAATATCCAGAATCTATAAGGAATGTAAACAACTGAACAAACAAAAACCAAATAATCCCATTTAAAAATGTGCAAAAGACATGAACAAATGCTTCTCAAAAGAAGACACACAAGTGGCCAACAAACATGAAAAAATGCTCCACATCACTAATCATCAGAGAAATTCAAATCAAAACCCCCATGAGATACCATCTCATGCCAGTCAGTATGGCTATCATTAAAAAGTCAAGGTCAACTGCAGTGGCTCATGCCTGTAGTCCCAGCACTTTGGGAGGCCAGGGCGGGCAGATCATGAGGTCAAGAGATCGAGACAATCCTGGCCAAAATGGTGAAACCCCATCTGTACTAAAAATACAAAAATTAGCCAGGCATGGTGGCAAGCACCTGTAATCCCAGCTACTCAGGAGGCTGAGGCAGGAGAATCACTTGAACCCGGGAGGCGGAGGTTGCAGTGAGCCGAGATCATGCCACTGCACTCTAGCCTGGTGACACAGAGACTCCGTCTCAAGAGAAAAAAAAAAGTCAAAAAACAGCCTGGTGCAGTGGCTCACGCCTGTAATCCTAGCACTTCAGGAGGCCGAAGTGGGTGGATTGCCCAAACTCAGGAGTTTGAGACCAGCCTGGGCAATATGGCAAAACCCTGTCTCTACTAAAAATACAAAAAATTAGCCAGGCATAGTGGCACATGCCTGTAGTCCCAGCTACTCGGGAGGCTGAGGCACAAGGACTACTTGAACATGGGAGGTTACAGCGAGCTGAGATTGTGCCACTGCACTCCAGCCTAGGCGACAGAGCGAGACTCTGTCTCCACACACACACACACCAAAAAAAAAAAAAAAAACAAAAGTCAAAAAACAACAGATGCTTGACAAGACTGCAGAGAAAAGGGAACACATATATGTTGCTGGTGGGAATGTAAATTAGTTCAGCCAGTGTAGAAAGCAGTTTGGAGATTTCTCAAAGAACTCGGAACTACCAATCAGCCGAGAAATCCCATTAGGGTATACATCCAAAAGAAGACAAATCTGTCTACCAAACAGACACATGCACTTGCATGTTCTTTGCAGGACTATTAACAGTAGCAAAGACACAGAATCAATCTAGGTGCCCATCAAAAGTGAATTGGATAAAGAAAATGTGATACATATATACCATGGAATACCATGCAGCCATAAAAAAGAATGAAATCATATCCTTTGCAGCAACATGAATGCAGCTGGAGGCCATTATTCTAAGGGAATTAATGTAGAAACAGAAAACCAAATACCACGTTTTCATTTATAAGTGGGAGCTAAAGACTGAGTACTTACAGATATAAAAATGGCACAATAGAAACTGAGGACTTCTTGGGGCGAGGGTGGGCAAGGGGCAAGAGTTGAGTAACTGTTGGGTTCTATGCTCAGTACCTGGGTGATGGACTCATTTGCACCCCAAACCTCAGCATCATGCAATATACCCAGGTAACCTGCACATGTAGCCCTTGAATCTAAAAAAAAGTTAAAAGAAAAAAAAGGAATATTCTAAAAATCGTGTGAATTTGGAAAAAAATAAATATAGGTTTAGCCATGTTCATATATTACTTTGATTTAACAAAAAATAATGATGAATTCAAATATATGTGTATAACTATAGGTAAGAAACAGTAAGTAAGCCAAAATATTAACTGTGGTTGTCTCTGGGAAATGACATTTTGATTTTTTCTTTTTCTTTTTTTTTTTTT
>NW_016810765.1:237178-276307 GCF_001698545.2 Rhinopithecus bieti
AAATTGTTTATAAAATGTGAAAGAGGCATTTCTCATCTATATCAATGGAAACATTTGTTCCAAAACAAGACTTTCCACAGATCAAGAGACCACTAAAAGCATCCAGGACCAGGCAGCCATCCAGGACCAACCTTCCAGTTCTGTCTGTGAACGAGGTGGAGTGGGGGTGGCCATGGCTCTTGTGTTTGGTGATCATTGCCCACACTAAACCAGCGTGAGTTGCATGCCAGCCTTACCACCAACATAAGAGAAATGGCAGTCAACTCAGACTTCTTCATCAAGATCTTTGAAGCCTAAAAATTATTCAAAGGGATTCAAAAGCTTAATTTTAAGAATTAATGATACATATAAAACAAAATACAGGCAATAAAACATGAAAATATAGTTTATAAAAGATTTAGTTATTGGTCTAAGGAAACTGAAAAAGAGGACTAGTACTAAGTCCAGTCTAAGAATGGAACTGTAAAAAAAAAAAAAAAACCACTAGAAAGAAAACAGACTAGAAATTTTTCATCAAATTAAAAAATATTGTAACTCTTCAGACAGATAAGCCTTTATTAGCCTGTGGCAACTGTGCATGGATCGGTGAAATGACACTCTAGGGTAGACTCCAAAAGCAGCAGGGGAAGAGGGCCTTGCTTTTTTATCCTCTTAAGGTTTAAGGGGGTATTTTATTCATCCTTAAGGGGTATATGGGAATTTTTCTGCTACAATTTGCATTTCTCCTTTAATAACAATTTAAGGGTCAAAATCAAGCCCTTGGTAACCTTTGTATCTTGCATAATACCTAGAACAGTGCCTCGTACTTAAATGTTGATTAAATTGGAAAGGATCGAAAAGAGGCAAGAGGATCTTTAATATCGATAGTTATCAACATTAAAGATGTTTTAAACTTGATGAAGACTTCTGAATCTATCAGAAAACAGGTTAGAATGTCTGTCTTTAAGTCTTGATTCTGAAAAGTAACCCCTGAGCCTGTTTAATTTTGGCTGTTTTTATTACAGTGTGGCTGACACCCCTTAGAAAGGTATACATACCTTTACTCATCCTCAGATCCTGAAGCTAGGAATTAGTGAATACGTGTTTGTGTTGGATTCTGGAATGGTTTCAATTCTTGTGTGGTTTCTCTGAACCCAGGATGTGAAGGATGGAAGCATTGTGCAGGTACTACTCCCCCTTTCCTTTTGCTGGAGCTTTGGGGTAACCTGGGAAATTCAGTATTTAAGTGTCCGAGATGACATTAAGCATAAAAACCTGAATTCATGGCAGATCCAAAAAAGAGAAAGCTCAAATCATTGTGTTCTTTTGTTACATCTAGCAGCACAGTGCATCAGGTTTCTTAGGAGGGAGCTGATACGGCCAGAGATGTCCCTAGGCTCTGTTCCTTTGGGCCACCCTTAGACTTGGAAGCAATTTTCCTAAATACCATTTCTTATTTTTCTTTAGGATTTTTTTTCTACTTCCTTCCAGGAAAGGATTTGAAGTAATTTTCAACATTCAATATAGTTTCAAATGAGATAATAAATATTTTCACATATTAGTCAAAGCAAATAGTTGACACGAACAGAGAAATAACTGTTATAAATTACCTGAAATGAATAATCTAGTTGAACGTTTTGCTTTGAGAAGCCCAGTATTTAAAAGAGGAAATCCTCCTGGGATTTATTGTTTGCTGTTTATTGTTGTGGGGGAGAACAGAATAAAAACATAAAATATCTTAAGAGAAATAACTTTTCCAGGACTGAAATTAAGGAGTCAGTTATTTCATGAGTCCTGTTATAGAAGACATTATATAACAGGATAGAAAATGACTTTAGCTGGAGTTTGGCAAAAAGAAGCCTATGCTGTCTTTCTGAAAGCACAGAAAAATAATAGAAAATCATATGTTTCTGGCTGGGTAGCAGCTCACACCTGTAATCCCAACAGTTTGGGAGGCCGAGGCAGGCGGATTACTTGAGGTCGGAAGTTCGAGACCAGCCTGACCAACATGGTGAAACCCCATCTCTACAAAAATACAAAAATTAGCCAGGCATGGTGGTGGTGTGTGCCTGTAATCCCAGCTGTTCAGAAGGCTGAGGCAGGAGAATCTCTTGAACCCAGGAGGCGGAGGTTGCAGTGAGCCGAGATCATGCCACTGCACTCCAGCCTGGGTGACACAGCGAGACTCTGTCTCAAAAAAAAAAGAAGAAGAAGAGGAAGAGGAAGAGGAGGAGGAGGAATAGGAAGAGGAAGAAGAGGAAGAGGAAGAGGAGGAGGAAGAGGAAGAGGAAGAAGAAGAAGAAGAAGGAGAAGAAGAAGGAGAAGAAGAAGAGACATTTTGGAACATCATTTCTTGAAGATTTTACTTTTCATAGAGAAAGCAGTCTTGGCATGGCTAGGTGATATGTCCCCAGGACCAAGACTGACTTTCATCTGCCCCAAACTGAGGGCCACCCCGTTTTCATACAGCCACTATAGTGCTGGTAAACCCTTTATACAACTCTTGACTGAGACAAGGAAAAGACTCTCCTTTGTGTCAGAAAGCATGTGGGCTTTGTTTTGTTCCCATCTTTGCACCAAGTTCATCTTTTTAGCTCTGCAGAACACTATGCATCTGGAGTTGGCTGAATGAGGTTTCAGTGACCCTCTCTGTCAAAATTAAATCTTTATCTGGTCTCATTTTCAGAGATCATAAACTGAGATATTCAAGCCACATCCCATTGGCTTACAATTCCTAAAAGCATTAGTGCGGCAGTGGCTCATGCCTATAATTTCAGTGCTTTGGGAGGCTGACGCAGGAGGACTGCTTGAGGCCAGGAGTTGAAGACCAGCCTGGCAACATAGCAAGACTCCCATTTCTAAAAGACTTAAAAAAAAAATTAGCCGAGTGTGGTGGTGCGCACCTGTAGTCCTAGCTACTCAACAGGTTGAGGTGGGAGGTTCGCTTGAGCCTAGGGGTTCCAGGCTGCAGTGAGCCATGACTGTACCTAACTCCATCCAGCCTGGGCAACAGAATGAGACCCTCTCACTAAACAAACAAATGAAAAAACAATAATAGCAGCACTTCTAGTTAATGTCTAGTCTTTGAAGAGAACAGCAGAGGATGGGAAAGGCAGGTCTGAGTAGCATGGAGCCTGACACTAGGGAGAGAGTTTTCAGGCTAATAGCACAGGGTGTTACAAAATCACTAGTGAAATGTTAACCATTTTTTTGAAAAATGAAATAGAATAGAAAATAACAGAATACACTGCTCATGATAAAGGTAAATACTAGTTTGTGAAGCTTTTGTGGCAATTATTGGTGTGTGAGCATATATGTGTATATGTACTGTGTATAATGATTTCTTATCATAGGTTGTAGTCAAGAAAACTTACAAGATAAAGCATAATACCAGTAACGTAAAAAAAATTAAAATTAAAATATTGTCTTCAATTTTAATAAGCATTACAGAATTATGTATTATGTATTAATGCTCTCTGTAATTCTGATAGTTACCATCCTTCATCTAAAGAGCAAGCCAACATATTTTAATTAGTTGATTAAAAATATGAACTATTATATGGAATAAGCTATGAATTCAATTTTTAAAATAAACATAGGACTGTTCAGGTTATCATTTGTTTCTTTAATAAGTCTTGGCAGTTTATACCTTTAAAGAAATTTGTCGGCCGGGCGCGGTGGCTCAAGCCTGTAATCCCAGCACTTTGGGAGGCCGAGACGGCGGTCACCGAGTCAGGAGATCGAGACCATCCTGGCAACCATGGTGGGAAACCCCGTCATCTACTAAAATACAAAAAAAAAACTACCGGGCGGATGTGGTGGGCCTGTAGTCCCAGCTACTCGGGAGCTGGGGCAGGAGAATGGGCGTAACCCGGAGGCGGAGGCTTGCAGTGAGCCTGGAGATCCGGCCACTGCCACTCCAGCTGCGAGAGGCGAGACTCCGTCTCAAAAAAAAAAAAAAAAGAAAAAGAAATTTTGTCGGCCGGGGCACGGTGGCTCAAGGTCCTTGTAATCCCCAGCCACTTTGGGAGGCTGAACAGGCGGATCATGAGTCCAGGAGAGATCGAGACCCATCTGGCTAACACGGTGGAAACCCCCCGTCTCTAAACCCCGTTCTCTACTACAAAAAATACAAAAAATAGCCGGGCGTGCAGCGCCTGTATCCAGGCTCCCTGGGAGGCTGAAGTCAGAGGAGAATGGCGAACCCGGGAGGCGGAAGGCTTGCAGGTGAGCTGAAATCGGGCCACTGCATCAGCTGGTGACGGAGCGAGACCTCCCGTTCTCAAAAAAAAAAAAAAAAAATTTGTCACTTGATCAAGTACTCCAATTGCTATTTTTTTAAAATTCTAATATTAAAAGCATCTATTTTTAAATTCTAAGTGTTTCAAAGAACTCATTAAGCCTTAGAAATATTCTAAAAAATGTCCAGGGAATATAAAAATCTTGGACTAAAAAACAAAATGAGCAGGCAGCCCGGGCGCGGTGGCTCAAGCCTGTAATCCCAGCACTTTGGGAGGCCGAGACGGGCGGATCACGATGTCAGGAGATCGAGACCATCCTGGCGAACACGGTGAAACCCCGTCTCTACTAAAAAAATACAAAAAACTAGCTGGGCGAGGTGGTGGGCGCCTGTAGTCCCAGCTACTCGGGAGGCTGAGGCAGGAGAATGGCTACCCGGGAGGCGGAGCTTGTAGTGAGCTGAGATCCGGCCACTGCACTCCAGCCTGGGCGGCAGAGCGAGACTCTGTCTCAAAAAAAAAAAAAATGAGCAGGCAAACAAAAAACAGAATTAGCTTATTATAAGGACAAAATAATAATGTTTATATGTATTACACTTATTCTAGTAGTCCAGAGAGGGATACATATATGTTTATATGCTGTCCTTTTAATATATTGTTAGATTTGTCAATATTTTGTAGAGGATTTATGTGTTTATGTTCATGAGGGATATTGTATTGATCTATAGTAGTCTTCTTCTCCTTCTCCTTCTTTTTTAAGACAGAGTCTCGCTCTGTCACCCAAGCTGGAGTGCAATGGCGCAATCATGACTCACTGCAACCTCCGCCTCCTGGGTTCAAGCGATTCTCCTGCCTCAGCCTCCTGAGTAGCTGGGATTACAGGCACGCACCACCATGCCCAGCTAATTTTTGTATTTTTAGTTAAAGACAGGGTTTCACCATTTTGGTCAGACTGGTCTCAAACTCCTGACCTCACGATCTGCCCGCCTCGGCCTCCCAAAGTGCTGGGATTACAGGAGTGAGCCACTGGGCTCGGCTTTCTTCTTCCTGTAATATGTTTGTCTGGATTTGGTATCAAAGTAATGCTGGTTCCCCAAAGTGAACTAGAAGGTATTTCCTAGTATTTTTCTGAGAAATAGTACGTTATTTCTTCCTCAAATATTTGGCAGAATTTTCCAGTGAAATTATATGAGTCTGGAGTTTTATTGTTAGAAGGTTTTAAGCTATGAATTCAATTTTTAAAATAAACATAGGACTGTTCAAGTTATCTATTTGTTTCTTTAATAAGTCTTGGCAGTTTACATCTTTAAAGAAATTTGTCCACTCAAATTTATAGGAATAAAGTTGTTTGTAATATCTGGGACACCAATGACATGAATGTGGCACATTTTGATATTGTCTTAAAGGTTGATGAGGGTCTGTTCATTTTAAAATCTTTTTTCTTCCTGTTTTTCAAATGGTTTTCAAATAATTTCCATTGGCCTGTCTTCGAGTTCACTGATTTTTCCTGTCTTCCCAATTCTGCTACTTAGCACATGTACTGCATGTACTGAATCTTTTATATATTGTAATTTTTTCTTCTCAAATTTCCGTTTGATTTTTTCTTATAGTTGATTTTTCTGAAAAATAATATCTTTTCATTATTTTCTTTATGGATTATAATTATAATAGCTTTAAAATCTTTGATAATTCTAACATTTGTGTCATCTTGGGTTTGGCATCTGTTGATTGTCTTTTCCCTTGAAAACTAGTCACATTCTCCTAATTCTTTGTGTGTCAAGTATTTTGGATTGTGTCCTGGACATTTTGAATATTATGTTGTGAGAATCTGGGTCTTTTTAAAATCCTCTGGAGAGTATCGATTTTTAAATGAGTAATCAACCCAGTTGGGTTCAGGCTTTAAGTTCTGTCTCTTCTTCTGTGAACATGGTTCTAACATTACTTAAGTTTTCAAAGCCTTGGCTATGCTGCCTTGGGAATGTCCCATGCATGTGTCACACTCTGGCGTTAGTATGGAGCTTGGGCAGAAGTTTGTATTGCAGTAGAGTTTTCAAAGGCTTCACTAGGTGGCTTTCAATCTGTCTCCTGTATCTGTACCTCAGGGATGAGGCTGGGACCATTGCCAGTTTATACACAGAATCATGGGACCCGTAATCCAGTCCTCTCTGCTCCGGAATTCCTCCTTACCTCTCCTGCTCAAAGTAGTCCCCCCTTTCTTAGACTCCTGGCCGAAAAAGATAGGTTTTTATCAATTTCTGCTGTTCATACTGCCCACTGCAGTTCTGCTAGGTGTTCACTCTTGCTTAAGAGCTGGGAGAGACAGGAAAAAAAATGAAACTAGAAAACTGAACTCTACATGAGTTTCTTTGCCCAGTTCGACTTCCATTCCCAATCCAATAATGCTTTCATTTACTTTTCAGAGACTACAAGTGTACTCTAGCCAGAGCTTTCACTTGTTTTTTGTTTTTTGTTTTTTGTTTTTTGTTTTTTTGAGACAGAGTCTCGCTCTGCCGCCCAGGCTGGAGTGCAATGGCCGGATCTCAGCTCACTGCAAGCTCCGCCTCCCGGGTTCACGCCATTCTCCTGCCTCAGCCTCCCCAGTAGCTGGGACTACAGGCGCCCGCCACGTCGCCCGGCTAGTTTTTTTTTTTTGTATTTTTTAGTAGAGACGGGGTTTCACCGTGTTAGCCAGGATGGTCTCGATCTCCTGACCTCGTGATCCGCCCGTCTCGGCCTCCCAAAGTGCTGGGATTACAGGCTTGAGCCACCGCGCCCGGCCTCACTTGTTTTTTGTTGTTGCTGTTGTTGTTGTTTGTTTGTTTGTATTGAGACTGAGTCTTGCTCTGTTGCCCTGGCTGGAGTGCAATGGTGCAGTTTTGGCTCACTGCAACCACTGCCTCCTAGGTTCAAGTGATTTTCATGCCTCAGTCTCCCAAGTAGCTGGGATTACAAACAGTGCTACCACACCTAGCTAATTTTTGTAAGTTTAGTAGAGACAGAGTTTCACTATGTTAGCCAGGCTGGTCTCGAACTCCTGACCTCAAGTGATCCACCTACCTTGGCCTCCCAAAGTGCTGGGATTACAGGTTTGAGCCACTGTGCCCGGCCACTTTTACTTGTAAGTAGAGAGACACATGGGGTATAGTAACTTACTTGATCAACTCTGAAAGTCCTTTTTTCACACTTACTTTTAAGCATTTTTCTATGCCATTAAAATTTTTAAAAATGCCATCTTATCATTTCATTATATTCCATTATATGTATTTTAATTATGCATCCATTCTCTTAAAACCGTTTTTGTTGTTGTTGTTGTTGTTGTTGTTTTAGACACAGTCTCACACCGCCATCCAGGCTGGAGTGCTATGGCACAATCACAACTCACTGCATCCCTGACCTTCTAGGCCCAAGTGATCCTCCCACCTCAGCCTCCCCAGTAGCTGGGATCACAGGCATGTGCCACCATGCCCAGCTAATTTATTATTATTATTATTGTTATTTTGTAGAGACAGGGTTTCCCTTTGTTGCTCAGGCTGGTCTCAAACTCCTGGGTTCAAGCAGTTGTCCCACGTTGGCCTCCCAAAGTGCTGGGATTACAGGAGGGAGCCACCATGCCCAGCCCAAAAGCTATTTTTGTTTATTTCTAATATATTACTATTACATATAACACTGTAACATAAATTTGCATCTTGTTTTCTGATTATTTAACATGTATTTTTAGATACAGAATTACTAGTTCAAAGATCACAAAGATGGGCTGGGTTCAGTGGTTTATGCCTGTAATCTCAGTGTTTGGGGAGGCTGAGACAGGAGGATTACTTGAGGTCAGGAGTTTGAGACCAACCTGGGCCTATCTACAGAAAAAAAAAAAAAAAATAGCTAGGCATGGTGGTGCATACCCGTGGTCCTATGGCTACTCAGGAGGCTGAGGCAGGAGGACTGCTTGAGCCCAGGAGTTCCAGGCTGCAGTGAGTTATGATGGGACTACTGCACTCAACCTAGGTAACAGAGTGAGACTGTTTTTGTTTTTGGTTTCCCTTGAGTTGGCCAGACTCTGTCTCTTAAGGAAAAAAAAAATCACAAAGCTGAAATTAAAGCACCAGCTAGTTTGTGTTCTTTTCTGGAGTATCTTAAGAAGAATACATTTTCAAGTTCATTGAGTTTATTGGCTGAATCTAGATCTTTGAAATTGTAGGGCTGAAGTCCCTGTTTCTTTGCTGACCAGCCGCCAGGAATCTCTCAGCTCCTAGAAACCACTCTCAGGTTTTTGTCCCCTGGCTCCTTCCATCTTCAAAGCCAGCAGGGGAATTACTTTCACATCAAATCCCTTGCACTCTGTGCCTCGTTCTGTCTTCCTGTCTCTGACCAATCCATCCTTATTGAAAGGGCTCATATGATTAGATTAGACCCACCTGGATAATCTCCCTATCTGAAGGTCAACTGGTTTGGGACAGTAATTAGTCCATTCTTGCACTGCTGTAAAGAAACACCTGAGACTGGGTAATTTATAAGGAAAAGAGGTTTAATTGGCTCACAGTTCCACAGGCTGTACAGGAAGCACAGCGGCTTCTGCTACTGGGGAGGTCTCAGGAAGCTTATAGTCATGGCGGAAGGCAAAGGGGAAGTGAGTCACTTCACATAGCAGGAGCAGGAGGAAGGGGGCCGGAGGTGCCACACACTTTTAAACAATCAGATCTCATGAGAACTCACTATCAGACAACTCCAAGGGGGATGGTGTTAAACCATGAAACCACCTCCATGATTTAATTACCTCCCACCAGGCCCCACCTCCAGCATTGGGGATTATATTTCAACATGAGATTTGGGTGGGGACACAGATCCAAACAGTATCAGGGTCTTTAATTACATCTGCAAAATTCTTCACAGTAATGCCTCAACTAGCATTTGATTAAATAAGTGGATGTTACACCAGGGAATGAGAATCATCCTTTAGGGACCATCTTAGGATTCTGCCACTACAGGGTCACATCAGAAAGACACAAGATACAACAATCAATACATATAAATTGCTAGAGTATTATTGTTTAGGTCTGTGGACTCAAGAGACTCCAATAGCTAAACTTCTTTAAAAGTGACCTTAATCAGAATGTTTGCCTCAGTTCACGTCAGGTATTGCCAGATATCACTAATAGTTATCTGTCAATCATATATCTATCACAGACATAGCAAATACACACATTTCAAGTACTACAGAGAAGAGGGCCTGAAATGTTATTTAGTGTCCACTATGAGTTCCCTACAGCCATCATGTCATTCCACCCCATTCTGCTCCTAAGATGGATATCAGTGTCCTCATTTTCTGAGAATTCCAAGGCTCAAATTGTTTAGTAAATGACAGTGTTGCACAGCCAACACTGATTTCCAGCCATGAATCATGTAAACATTAAAGTCCACTGTCAATGTTAACCAGTATTCACACAATAAATAATAAAATATATTGAAAAGTGGAGCAAGGAGGAACAAGAGTCAACTCGAAGGGCCTCCAACAGCTAAATCTGGGATCTGTGCCACAAAATGATAGCAATGGTAACTCAGAATAAATTATTGCCCATTAGTCTATATTGATGTCAATAAATACCTAAATAAAGAAATAGGGCAAAAGGAAAGCTCTTCCTTTACAGCAGGGGTCCCCAACCCCTGAGCCATAGGCTACTACAAGTCCATGGCCTGTTAGGACCTGGGTTGCACAGCAGGAGGCGAGCGGTAGGCAAGTGAGCAAAGCTTCATCCGTATTTATAGCCACTCTCCATCACTTGCATTACCGCCTGAGCTCTGCTTCCTGTCAAGTTAGCAGCAGCATTACGTTCTCATAGGATTGCTAATCCTATTGTGAACTGTGCATGCAAGGCATCTTCTAGGTTGCAGGCTCTTTAGGAGTATTTAATGCCTGATTATCTGTCACTGTCTCCCATCACCCCTAGATGGGACCATGTAGTTGCAGGAAAACAACCACTGATTCTACATTAAAGTGAGTTGTATAATTATTTTATTATATATTACAATGTAATAATAATAAAGTGCAAAATAAATATAATGCACTTGAATCATCCCAAAACCATCCCCCACCCCCAGGTCTGTGGAAAAATTGTCTTCCATGAAACTAGTCTCTGGTGCCAGAAAGGTTGTGGACCACTGTTTTACAGAAGTCCAATTAATATAGAAGGCATGATAAAAATAGAAAATTTTCCCTGATTCTCTCCCTCCTCCCACCCTCCACCTTCCGATACACCTCTGTACATCGTTCCCCTCTGTGTCCATGTATTCTCATCATTTAGCTCCCACTTATAAGAAAGAACACGTGGTATTTGGTTTTCTGTTCCTGTGTTAGTTTGCTAAGGATAGTAGCCTCCAGCTCCTAGATACTAGGCTTAATACCTGGGTGAAATGAAGTAATTGTGTACAACAAACCCCTATGACACGTGTTTACCTATGTAACAAACCTGCACATCCTGCACATGTACCCCTGAAATTAAGTTAAAAAAATTTTTTTTATCAGCATGCAAGAAAAAATAGAGTATCTTTCTTTTTTTTTTTTTTTTTTTTTTTTTTTTTTTTTTTTTTTTGAGATGGACTGTTGCTGTCGCCCAGATTGGGGTGCAGTGGCGCGATCTCAGCTCACTGAAACTTCCACTTCCCAGGTTCAAGCAATTCTCCTGCCTCAGCCTCCCAAGTAGCTGGGACTACAGGCACACACCACCACATCTGGCTAATTTTTGAGTTTTTAGTAGAGACAGGGTTTCATCATATTGGTCAGGCTGGTCTCAAACTCCTGACCTCAGGCGATCCACCCACCTCGGCCTCCCAAAGTGCTGGGATTGCAGGCATGAGCCACCGTGCCAGGCCAGAATAGAGTATCTTTCTATACTCCTATAGACAAGGATGTTACAAAATTATCATCCTATGAAAAGATAATTAGAGAGTAATCAGCCAAGAGAGGTAAGGAGAGAAAGCATTATAGAGATCTGTCAGATAGTTAAATAATTTTTAAGTAAGCTATTTTTCTAAATAAAAAAAAAGAAAGAAAATTACCATTTGACACATACCAGAGCAGTACGGCAGTAAGGCAAGACTCATCAATCCTAAAATTTGTGGGCAGAGTATAAGGAATGGAGTATTTACTGTCTCAAAGTATTTTCCCAGAAGGCAATAATTAATTACAAAAAGGAAAACAGTAACTTTACAAAACAGAAACTTGGCAGACACCATCTTAACCAAGTAATCAACGTTATGATTACTGATGAGACAAGCTGAGATTCTTGTGCCTGTTGACGTGACGCATGGATATATCAACATCACTTCCACAAGTTCTTACCAAGGCATATTTTTAAGAAACATCAGACAAACCAAAATCGAGGGCCATCCTATGAAATACCTGAACAGTGCTCTTCAAAAGGTACCCAGGTCATGAAAAGCAAAAAAATTCTGAGTTTTTTAGATTAAAGATGACTAAGGAGATACTGTAACTAAATATAGCATGTGAACCTGAATTGGATGCTGGGCTAGAAAAAGAATAGGACAATGGTGAAAGTTGAATAGTCTATAAATTTTATAACTTTTTTAGGTTTTTGACATATATCCTTTAAGAGTTATCTGAAGTCATTCTTTCCATGTCCTCATAATCATACAAGATAATTTTATCAATGTTAATTTCCTGATTTTCATAATTGCACTGTGGTAATTTAAGGTGTTACATTAGGAAATTAGGGTGAAGAGTTATAAAACATTTAAAAACCTACATTTTACCTCAATTTATCCACAATGAAATTTTGCTGTTACCTCAAGTTTACTTAGTAAACAACTTTTTTAAAGGAATTATTTTAACTCTTTCTCTTTTCAATATATAGATTGCCCCTGACTTGATGGTTTGACAGGATTTTTCAGCTTTACCACAGTGTGAAAGTGATATAAATTCAGTATGTTTGACTAACCATGGCGTTATGTCCTGATAAACCCATCATAAGTTGAAAATATCATAAGCTGAAAGTTTCAATTCCAATTTCTATCCTGAAACTTCTAGAGGCAGTGACAAACTTTAACTATAGGGAGCATGTTTATTCTAATGTTTTTTTTTAACCTACCTTAACATAAGGTTGTTATGAGAACTAAACAAGATGATGCAAGTAAAGTACTTATAACATTGCTTGACAATAAACAGTCTCTGAGGTAGATACTATTTATTATTTCTCATTTTACAGGTGAGAAATTCAAGGCTTGGAAATGAAAAATAACTGGCTTAAAGTTACATAGGTAGGAAGTGGCAGTACAAGACTTTGAACCATGTCTGACCACAATGCTATACAGTTTGTCTTCTGTTCTAAAACATTCTTATTAATGTCAACCCATTCTTAAATCCTTCAGTACACAAAAAAATCAAGTTTTTCTCTTTCCCTCTCAATGGCATTTACCACTTTTCTTCAATTTTGGATCTAATGTCATCAGCAACAAAAAACACAAGCAAGAACCAGTTATTCAATTACAAAACCAACATTCTGGATGCAGTACAAAAGTTAGTTAACTTAATCACTGATACTCACATCACAAATTGCTTACTTTATTTCTTTAACAATGAAATAGTAATAACACAATAATTCAGTTGTAACAAAGCCACCAACAGAGCAAAACAAAAACAAAGCTAACTAAGAAGCATTGCTTCAGCTCAAATTAGTTATCTCCTTTAAACAGGAAAAACGACCATTAGTCTAGTGGTTCTCAACCCTGTCTGCACATGAGAAAAATGGAGGGAAATAGGACTGGTGCTTAAAAAAATAGTTATATCCAAGACCCACCTTAGAACTATTAAACAAGAATCTCTCAAGAGTGAGGCCCAGGCAAAGATTTTTCAAGTGCTGTCAGTGTTGAGAACTATAGGTCTAAAATAATAAGGAATAACACCATGCCTCGAAGCAATTGAAAACCAAGAAGTTGATCATATAATAAATTTTTTCCTCTAATCCTGGGAAAAGAGGGGGAAGCAGGCACCAACTCAGTTTTCATTGTTCTTTATCCATCTTCAGTTGCCCATAGTAGAGCTTAACAAACATCAAATATTGGAACTTATGCAAACATGCTACCCAAATTGAAATTCTCACTACTTTACATTTAGAAAGCTCTTTTAAAACAATAGCATTTACAACAATCCCGCCCATCTTAAGTTTGCATAGATGTTCAAGTCAGCTATTTGTTCAACTAACAGAGTCAATAGAATGTATTAGAAAGTACTTTATTAAGTTATTATAAAACATTTTATACATATTCATTTTATGTACTACAAATAAACTTTTTGGTGCAGATAGAATATTTGAGTTTTTCCCACCTATTTCTAAAACTGCTAGAATTTCTTTTTATAAGATCAGTACCTTCAATTCTAGAATTTAAACAAAACTTTTTGCTCTAAGAATGCATACATAAAATACTTCCCCAACAACTGTACTCTATCCTTGACAAATCCTTAATAAGAGGTTCAGTAGTAACTGTAGGTATTTAATATCAGAACAATCTTTCTTCATTTCTCAGGTTTGGAAATATAACTTCAAGTATGGAAAATAACTTTTCCCTTAAGAATACGAGAATTCATTTAGAGACATCTCCTGAAATCAGCCAATCCCACTGCTTCAGCTCCTTACATCAGGACTCCATGTCAACCTCGGCCCCTTCATTCCTGCCCTGAAGTGTTGCTTCTGTCAGGGTATCTTCATTTAAATCTTCAATGTCTGCCAGATCAATAGGTGGCAAAGGATTCCTCCAGTACTGGAAGGTATTATACTGCCAAAATTCGTCATTATGCTTCAGAGAAAAAAAAGAGAGAGATGAACGTGCATCAGTAGCTTAGAAAAAAATTAAGGTTTTTTCACAAAACAAATGTGTTTTAAAGGCAAACTCATATAAGATTTTGTAGTCTTGTTTTGTATTTTTAACAAATATACATTTTAAATTTTGTCTCATCTAAGTACTTCATGAACTCAATCAAATCTGTGCATTTTAATATTTACAATTTGTGAAAGTATTCGTTAAATTTAAAGGAATTTCCTCCAAGAGCATCTCTTTCCACAGTTTTCTCCCATTTTCACCTAAAGAAAATTATCTAAAACAGTCTTAAAATTTTTTATCTTTCAATAAGGAAAATAAGAATTTATTTTAAAAATACAAACACACACTCCTTATAACTTACTTTTGGTCTTGTTCCTAAGGTTTGGTATTTTAAGATATTTACATAGGCTAAAATATTTTGAAATCTTCAAAAAAGTATTAGGTTATAAACTAGATGAATAGCAAGAAAATGTTAAACTGATCATTTTGTTAAAGATAAAAAAATCAAGTGCTTGATAGCCACATGACCTAGTGGCTACTGTGCTGGACAGCACAGGTCTGTAAGAAAGTCTCATTAGGAAGTTCATTGTCTTCTACGCTGAGCCTTAAAGAATTAAGTTTTGGGGGAATTTCTTAATATTGAGATAAACACATAAGTCAAAAGATATCAAGAAAAATTTCACTTTAATAAAGAAATGGGGTTAAAAACAAGGTTCTAGTTCTCTGCCTTTTGGGAAATCTACTGTACAAATTATCTACTTATAAACACGGACTAAAAAAGTCTTTTAATTATGTTAGTAAAACCTAGTGACTAAGGGCACACAAACTTTGCCACCAGACAGACCTGGGTTTGCAAGATAAGTCGACCGCTCACTAAATCTGATCTTGACTTTATTGATAAAATGGAGGACTGTGGTAAAAATTCAGGCTTGGCATAGTAATTGCTCAATATTGCTAGGTATTATATCCCAATAAGCCAATGAATCATTAATCACTGTCTCCTTAAAACATTTCTGCTTACTTTCTGTTAAGAATATCTAACAGTTGGCTGGGCATGATTACACCTGTAATCCCAGCACTTTGGGAGGCAGAAGCATCGCTTGAGCCCCAGAGTTTGAGACCAGCCCTGGCAACATAGCAAGACTCCATCTCAATTTATTAAAAACAAACAAACAAAAAACTAACAGTTGAGTCAACACTGACAGGGCAGTGAGTCTACGTAGTGACACCAACCTGAAAAAAATACATGAATATTTAATGAATACCTGATTTTATTTCTCTAGTTAAAAAACATCTGAAACAGGAAATACTCTGAGGTTCCAGGACAGAAATGACATAACATTATCCTGCCTAGATTGCATTCTTAATGTAGAAAAAAGGTATTTGAGGTAGTATTTCCTAAATGAGGTCCCAAGGGTGAGGGCTGGGACTTAAGCCCTATTCTGAGCACAAAAGAAACCAGGCATTTACTGTATTTAACTGTTTTACATCTCTGTTTTTGTTATATTCAATTTTCCCTTGGTAATCAGGTATAAAATCTTTAAAACAAAAGCCTGTGTCTTTGGAAGCAGGAAGGAAAACAGAAGCTGGAGAGAGCATGTTTGCAAAAAAGAAGTGGCTCCAGAACAAATCCAACAAAAAGAAGAAACTAGGAGTGTTACTGGGCTTTCCTCAAAAGAGGGCCTGACGGTGGCTTGCGCCTGTAATTCCAACAATTTGGTAGGCAGAGGCGGAAGGATCACTTGAGCTCAGCCTGGGTAACACGGCAAAACCCCATCTCTACCAAAAAAAAAAAAATTAGTCCAGAATGGTAGCGTGCACTGTAGTCCCAACTGCTCAGGAGGCTAAGGTTGCAGTGAGCCAGGATGGTGCCACTGCACTCCAGCCTGGGCATGGGAGCGAGACCCCAAGACTCTTTTTTTAAAAACAACAAAGAGCACAAGGGGACTAGTCTTGGTGAAGAAAGAACCCCTGGAGCCAACCTTTTTCCCTGTCATGTGCTTGCAGCGACCATAGAAGTACAGAGCTGCCAGATCTAGTCACTGCTGTGAGGGAAGAGACAGTTGAGTCTAAGACTCTAAGCAAGCATCACGTTTCAGGCTACTAGAGTACTCTTACTCTTTGCCTACTGTCATTTCCATATTTCCCTCTTATCAACTGTGTGGCATACCCTAGATAGTGCATTCTGGTAGATGACAAGCCTATGCATGAGTGGAACACTAAAATGGTGTGAAGAGCTTTCAAAAAGTTTTCAAACTACACAGTCCCTAATCTCCATATCCATTAGGTTTAGAAGACTATCCATCTGTTTTCAGTTGATTTTGAATATCTGAGAGCAATTTGAAAAAAAAGTTTAAATAAGGCTCATGTTTCACTCATAGGCAAAAAAAAAAAAAAAAAAAAAGTCTTGCCCAACTAGAAAACTCTCGTTATTTTATTGAATTTTTCACATGAACAAGTCATGCCTAAGAAATTTCTTTTTTTTTTTTTTTGGAAAGGCATTTGAAAACCCTGACATAAGATACTTAAGAAAACAGAAAAACGTTAGGTGGATGCTATCAGATAGCTGAAGAGAATTCTGAGAAACCTGTACGTGGTTCTTCATCTTCCAAGTCCTCTGGTAAGTCACTGCAGGACTGTGAAAAAGCAGTATGAATTCCTAAGTCTAGACCAAAGCTGTCCAATAAATATATAATGCTCTAAAAACATAATTTAAAATTTTCTAGTAGCGGTATTTAAAACGTAGAAGAAACTTCTGGTATTAATTTTATTTTCTTCAATATACCCAAGTTATTTCATGTGTAATCAATATAAAATTTTGAGCTATTTTATCTTTATTTCGTATTAAACCCACGAAATTTCGTGCGTATTTTAAACTTAGAGCACATTCCCATTTGGACTAGTCACGTTTCAGGTGTTCTTACTGGCTAGCGGCTGGGCAGCAGAGATGTAGGCAAATCGAGGCATGCCTAGATCTTAGGATTCTCAGGTGCAGAGATAAGGCAGGCTCATGTCTTGAATAGGAACCCCCCAATGATTCCCATATACGCCTTAAGGCCCAAATTAATTTTCTTTTTTTTGTTTTTGAGACAGAGTCTCACTCTGTTGCCCAGGCTGGAGTGCAGTGGCCCAATCTCGGCTCACTACAACCTCCATCTCCCAGGTTAAAATGATTCTTGTGCCTCAGCCTCCCAAGTAGCTGCGATTACTGGTGTGCACCATCACACCCATCTAATTTTTGTATTTTAACAGAGACAGAGTTTCACCCTATTGGCCAGGCTAGTCTCAAACTCCCGACCTCAGGTGATCTACCCGCCATGGCCTCCCAAAGTCCTGGGATTACAGGCGTGAGACACCACGCCCCACCCCCAAATTAATTTTCAACGATACTTTTGCCTAGGATCAGATTTAACATTATGAGTTAAAACAAAGCTTTGCCCAAGGTATGGCGGTCCATCCTTTTCTCCAGAAGCTGTACCAGCTTGCAGGACGTCCAATTAATCGACGGCTACCACACTGGTCTTCCTCTAGAAAAAGAATTCTATCCCGAATTCTAGACTAATCATCGTTAAACCCAGGAAGGCCCTCTACACCTTTGTCGTTTGTCGTTGGGCTGAACCTATCCCTTCACAGTCAGCGTCCTCACAGTGCTCACAGTCCCGTTTTCCTTTTACGGAGCGCGGGGCTGACGCCTAAGGCCACTTCTACCGCTCCAGACCACGATCTGTTTTCCCCTCGCCCAGCCCAGTGCTTTCTGCCCATCGGACTCTCGGGGTGTTTTCTGGCAGTCGGCATCCTCTCCCGAAGCGGTGACCCCTTCTTTTCCCCCCCTCAGGCGTCTTAACCTACACAAGTCATGAGTGGGAACCGGGACGCTTTGTGTGTGAGGGGAAAAGGCAAGCCCCTTCGCCCCTCAGTCCCACCCGCCCGCCAGCCCCCCTACCTGGCGCGATGCGACCCCCCAAGTCCTCCCCGCGGGGGTCCTGCCGCGCCCTGCCCCCGTCGTCGCCACCGCCCCCCGGGGCCGGGCGCCCGGGAGCTCCTCCCCCGGCCCCACGGGCGGCGGCGGCAGCTGCGGCGGATCGCCCGTCTCCAGGCTGTGGTCCTCACGCTCCTGGCCGCTCGGGGCGCTGTTGTCCCCGCTGTCACGGCGCTTGCTGGGCGAAGCCGAGGGCTCTGCCATGGTCCCTGCGTCGATTTTGCGCTTTCGGTGCTGCCCGGGGACGCTGAGGGGCTGCCCAGCATGCGCGACCCCGGGCGGCCGTATCCAGAGAGGCGGTGGCGGCGGCTGCTCAGCGAAGTCGCAGAGCAGTAGCCGCTTCCAAGGCACGTGGAACGTCACCGGCTCGGCCGCACGCCGCTTGGCCATGGGCCCAGAGGCTCGGGCGGAGCCCGCCAGGAGCGGGAGACCGAATGCCGATAGCTGCGGGGGCGAAGAGCGAGGACTAAGCGCGTGAGAAAGGGATAGGCCGAAGTCGGGCGAGGAGGCGGCAGGACGCTGGAGGGGGTGGGGCGGGGCGGCTCGGGCACGAGCCAGGGCTGGGGCTCCGGCTCGGAGGCAGCTCCAGCGCTCAGCCCTCGCCGCCGCCGAGATGCGGCCCGGACGTTGAGAAGCAACCGCGAAGCGGCGGAGATTCGAACCTGCGCACAACGTGCGCGCGCGCACGCTGTGTGGCAAGGCGGAGCCGCTGGTTGGTGGAGGCTCGCGGGGCGCGCTCCCGAGCGCCCTCGCGACCGGAAGTGCGTGCCCGGGGGTAGGCGGGAAGGCGGCGGCGGGATTAATTAAAGACGCGATCCAGCGGCCCGCAGAGGGGCGTGATCTTGTTTCCTCAGGGGTTTGGCGGTGGTCTTACTACTAAGTTCGGTACAGCGCGGTACGTTCTAGACCCTTCTATAGGAAATTTAAGGCCTTTAAAATATGTATTTCCTTCCTCCAGTCAGTGACCACGGGGGCGTCTCCATGAGATTAAGACAAAGATATAATAGAGTTCCAGACTATCCTGGGCAACATAGCAAGACCTCGTCTCTACAAAAAATACAAAAATAGGCCAGGCTTGTTGGCCTGCCCCTCCCTGTAGTCCCAGCTACTCAGGAGGCCGAAGAGGAAGATTCACTTGAGCCTGGGAGGTGGAGGCTGTAGTGAGCCAGAGATCGCACCACTACACTCCAGCCTGGGCAACAGAGTGAGACTCCGTATCAAAAACAAAAAAGGAAAGAAAGGATAATACAAACTTTAAGTAAACTAGTGTTTAAGAGGCTTCACAGTAGGTTGTTATTCAAAACAAACGACTGAAGGGAAGTCCGGGCTGAGGGAAGTAGTTAAAGCTAATATACAAAACACACACACAAATCGAAGTCTATGTTTTGCGCAGCTGCTGTGGAGAGTGAAGCAGGCACCACATTCCTGGAAGATCTCTTGATTAAAAACTTAGGGAGGAAGTTGCAGACAAGATGTGCAGCGCATCCAGAATAGCTGAGTAGTTGGCAAGAACCAAGCCTGAAGCACAGCTGTCCTTTCCAAATGAAACCTAAAATTGTTGAGCTCTTAAATTATGTTGGAAACCTGAGTTCCCTGCTTACTCTGGGCGGTGGTCAGATCAAGATTCCAAGGGCATTACAGCAAAACAGTGTTGTCAGGTGAAGTGAGGTGGAGACAACTGCAGTATATTTACTATTTTATTCTTTTTATTTTTTATTTTTTTGGGGACAGGGTCTCTCTCGGCCGCCTAGGTGGGAGTGCGGTGGTGCCATCACGGCTTACTGCAGCCAGGCCCCACTGAGTTCAAGCGATCCTCCTGTCTGGGCCTCCTAAAGTGCTGGGTTTACAGGTGTGAGCCACCACATCTGGTAGTATTTACTATTTTAATAGTTTGATAAAGACAGTAACCAAGTAAGCAAAAATGGAAGGAAGAAAATAAGACTGTTACCAGTGCTTTGAAGGGAAAAACTATCATCCTCTGTAGAAAAAGTGTGCAAGGAAGATAATTCTATTTTAGTGCTAGGTACTATCTCAGTACTAATTACCCTGTACCTCTGCACCTCAAGGTGGTTGTGAGAGGACAAGTTAATTATTTAGTAATTAAGCACAGAAATGTACTAACTTAGGGTAGTAAGTAATAGCTTTTCTGTTTGGTTTTTACTTTTCTTGTTTGAAATTGATAACCAGCCGGGTGTGGTGGCTCACGCCTGTAATCCCAACACTTTTGGGAAGACGAGGTGTGCAGATCACCTGAGCCCAGGAGTTCCATGCCAGCCTGGCCAACATGGTGAAAGCCCATCTCTACAAAAAATACAAAAATTAGCCAGAGGTGGTGCCTTGCACCTGTAGTCCCGGGGAGGCTGAGGTGAGAGGATGGCTTGAACCCTGGAGGCAGAGGCCAAGATTGCACCACTGCACTCCAGCCTGGGTGACAGTGTGAGACCCTGTCTCCAGAAAAAAATAAATTGAAAACCCGTCTGTCTCAAACAGGAAGAGTTTTGCCATTTTTAAATGAGCAGGAAAGATCTTAATCGTAGCCATCAGGTGCTGTTTGAAAGGTTTTGAGGGCCCCAAAATAATGAGTATAGTTTAGCTAATGGTTGATTCTTTTGTGTTCCTCTTTACAGACGCTCGTTTTTTCAAAATTGTGAAATTTATCATATATGCAAAAGGCTGTATAAAATACACGTGTAGTTAAAAGAGTGATAGTAAGACACACAGCATTCTGTTTCAGAAATAGAATACTACCTGTATTAGAATGTGACAAGCTGCCTATGCACCCCTTCCCCACTGGCACATACCCTTCTGTTTCCTCACTCCCAGTAATTACTGTTTTGAATGCTGAGTTAATCATTCCTTTGCTTTTTAACTTCTCCATCTGTATGTATATTGCTAAATAACTTTTTTTTTTCTTTTTTTGTGAGACGGGGCTTGCTCTGTTGCCCCAGCTGGAGAGCAGTGATATGATTACAGCTCACTGCAGCCCTGACCTCCCAGGGGCAAGCAATCCTCCCACCTCAGCCACTTGAGTAGCTGAGACTACAGGTGTACATCACCACACCCAGCTAATTTTTAAAATTTTTTTGTAGAGCCAGGGTTTTGCCATGTTGCCCAGGCTAGTCTCAAAGTCCTGAACTCAAGCAATCCACCTGCCCTGGCTTCCCAAACAAAGTGTTGGGATTACAAGCATGAGCCACCACGCCCGCCTTAATACATTTTTTTGAGATGGGGTCTTGCTCTGTCGTCCAGGCTGGAATGTAGTGGCGTGATCACTGCTCACTGTAGCTTCAAACTCCTGGCTCAAGCAATCCTCCTGCCGCAGCCTCCCAAGTAGCTTGGCCTATGGCTTGTGCCACCACACCCAGCTAATTTTTTATTTTTAGGTCTCACTATGTTGCCCAGGCTTGTTTTGCCAGGTTTTTTCGTTTTTGTTTCTGTTTTGTTTTTTAAAACAGCTTTACCTAGGTCTAAATGACATACAATAATTTGCATATAAAGTGTACAATTTGACATTCATACACCTGTGAAACCATAAGCACAATCAAGACGATCAAAGTTTTAAGAGCAGTCTTTGACATCTTGTTCTTCAGGGGTGTGACAACTATACTTGGCCCTTTGCTCTTCCCTAATAGCATCCTCTGCAACCTTCTGTTATCCTTTCGGAATTTTGGTTATACCTGCATTGAAATTATAGATCAATTTGGGAAGAATTGTTATCTTTACAATACCAAGCTCACTTCCTGTTCAAGAATGTAACTATTTAAGTTTTAAAAATACCTGTCAACAAAGTTTTATGTTTCTCACCATAAAGAGCTTATATCTTTGTTAAGTTTATCCCTAGGCACTTTATAATTTTGTAGACAATATTCTTTTTAAATAACATTTTCTGAGTTTTTGTTGCTGCTCTGGCTTCTTTTTTTAAAGGCTGCGTAAGTAGAATTTGAAATTAGTTTACCCTAAGTTGTAAATAGTACCAGATCCACTTGTTCAAGGAATTTGTCCATTTCATTCATCAAATTTGTTGGAATATTTTCTTAGTTTCTCTTTTTCCCATTTCGTTGGCTTCTACTACATTTGGATTTACTTTGCTCTTCTTTCTCTAGCTTCTGATAGCACCTAAGGTCACTGATTTTAGTCTTTGTTAATTTCTTTTTGGAGACAGTCGCTCTGACTGGTATGAAGTAGTACGATCTTGGCTCACTGCTGCCTCTGCCTCCCAGGTTCAAGCGATTCTCCTGCCTCAGCCTCCCGTGTAGCTGGGACTACAGGTGCGTGACACTGCACCCGGCCAATTTTTGCATTTTTAGTAGAGACGGGGTTTTACCATGCTAGCCAGGTTGGTCTCAAACTCCTGACTTCAGGTGATCCACCCACCTCGGCCTCCCAAAGTGTTGGGATTACAGGCGTGAGCCACCGCGTCCAGCCGTCTTTGTTAGTTTCTAAAATAAACATTTAAAGCTATAACTTTCCCTGTAGCACTGCTTTGGCTACATCCTACAAATTTTGGTATGTTGTATTTTTATTATCTTTCAGTTTGAAATACTTTCAAAATTTCTTTGTTACTCTACCTCCTCCCATCATTATGAATTTCCTTTTAAGTTAACCTATTGGTATTTACTTACCTATACCTCTTTGAATTAATAATGTAGTTGTCATAAGGACTGTTCATATACATCTTTAGTTTTTTACAGTCTACTTCGAGCTAACATTGTAGTACTTTATGTAAAACATAAACACCTTGCACCCCTCCCCCGCCCTATCCAAATGCATTTTTTATTGACCTAATAGGATCTTCTACCTGTTCTACATATCCCATAATTTTGTGGATAATAACTCAGAAGTCATTAGTTACAACAAAGCAACAAAGAAGGGAAACTTTTTTTCTTCTTACTGAAAAAGGAATACACTCAAACTTATTCTGCTTATCTTTAAACTTGTGTGTTTCAGACTAACTGAAGCCTCACAGCAGCGTGGGGTGTGGAAGTAGTTTAAATTTTTTTAATTGCCAGACCTTTTACATATCTCATTTGATCCCAAAAACTTTAGGGCAAATTATTGCCAGTTTAACAGATAAACCTCTCCTCTGAGCATCAGATCCATGTGACTTCTCATGAGTCTACCTTAACCACCTTATTTAAAATCGCAACTCACTTTACCTTTCTCCTGACTCTTGATTCCCCTCTTTTCCCCCATAGCATGATTACTTTCTAATCTATTATTTATTTCACTTACTTATTACTCTTATTGTTTCCCTTTCTAGAAAGTAAGCTCCTTGAAGGTAGAGTTCCGGTTTGTTTTTTGGGTTTTGTCCCCACTCATATACTCAAAGTGACTAGCATGTTAGGTGCTCAGTAAATATTTGTTGCCTGAATGAGTGTCCATTATTTCCACCTGGGTGTTCCGTAGGCATCTCATATTCCATCCTCCAGTGTCATCAGTCATCTATACAGGTACCCATACCAAAATTATAATTGTATTCTTTAATAATCACATTCACTCAGTTTATTCTTTGAATACATATTTTAAGCATCTTCTACAGACCAGACAATTTCTAGGCACTGGGATTACAACAGTAAAACAAAAATCCCTACCCCATGACTGTCCAAGGAATCTTGGGGGAGACAGACAATAAATAAGTACATCTATCAGGTGGTGCTGAGGAGAAATAAAAATAAAGCAGGATAAGAGGAATAAGAGGTCAAGATGGGCATCTCTGACAAGACTTTTGGGCCAAGACCTGAGGAAAGTGAGGGGCAAATCATGTGATCCTGGTCAGATGTAATAGCAACTATGAATGTCCAAAAGTGCAAAATAGCAAAAGCATGAGCAAAGGACAGAAAGAAAAAAAAAAAAAGCCAGTGCTGCCTTTTTCTCAATGTTTTGTTTTGGGTAGTGTCTGTTTCTTCAAGTTCACTAGTTCGTTCTCTTGTACCTTATCTGCTGTTAACCCCACACACTATTTTTTCATCCTACATGATGTACTTTTCATCTCTAGTTCAATTTGGGTCTTTTTTTCTATCTTCCAAGTCTAGGTAACTTTTTGAACATATGGAATACAGTTACTCTGTTTTAATGCTCTCTGCTGATTCTAACATCTGTGTCAGTTCTGGTTTGGGTTCATCTGATCTTTCTCTTCTCTGTGGGTCATGTTTTCCTGTTTGTCAGCATACCTGGTAGTGTCTGATCAGACACCAGATATTGTTTTACTTTGTTGGGTGCTAAGTATTTTTGTATTTCAGTAAGTATTCTTGAGATTTATTCTAGGATGCTGTTAAGTACATAGACATAGTTTGACCCATTTGGATCTTGCTTACAAGATTTGTCAAGTGGGACCTGAGCTTTTTTTTTTAGTCTAGGGCTAATGATTCCACATTACCAAAGCAAGACTTCTCTGTACCACACCTAGTGCCCTACACCTTTTGAGGTTTTATAGTCTGGGTGTGGTAACACTCTTCTGGCGCTGTGTGGGCCCTGGCTACTGTTCTAATACTTCAGGTGCTTTTTTTCTCTGGTCATGGTTCGCTTTCTCACACATGCGCTGATCAGTAGTACTCTGAAGATTACTCAAGGGGGACTGTCCTCATATCTCCAGTGTTCTATATGCAGCTACCAATGTTTGTATCATATTGGTTATTAAAATTTTAATATGTGATTTTGTTGGTAAGGATATGCAGAAACAGATGCTCTCCTTGTTTTAAAGTGTAAGTTGGTATAACCTTTTAAGAGAGCAATCTGGGCAGGGTACAGTGGCTCACGCCTATAATCCCAGCACTTTGGGAGGCCGAGCAGGGTGGATCACTTGAGGTCAGGAGTTCGAGACCAGTCTGACCAACATGGTGAAACCGCATCTCTACTAAAAAATACAAAATTAGCCAGGCGTAGGGGCACAGGCCTGTAATCCCAGCTACTTGGGAGACTGAGGCAGGAGAATTGCTTGAACCAGGGAGGCAGAGGTTGCAGTGAGCCAAGATCGCACCATTGCGCTACAGCCTGGGCAGCAATAAGAGCGAAATTCTGTCTCAAAAAAAAGAGCAATCTGACAGTATCTGTGAAAATTAAAAAATGCACACACACATTCAGAAACTCTAGGAACTTATACTCCAGATATCTACTGACAATAGACATAAACAACTGTGTACAGGATTATTATATTGTGGTATAATGCTGCATAGCAGAAGATTGAAAACAACTGAATGTTATTAGTAAAGTATGGCATATATTGTGTATTATATTAGTAATTTTAGTATAATCAATATAATATGTATTTTATGTATAATGGAATGCTGTGCTTTTTTTTTTTGAGTCAGAGTCTTGCTCTGTCACCCAGGCTGGAGTACAGTGGTACGATCTCGGTTCACTGCAACCTCTGCCTCCTGGGTTCAAGCAGTTCTCCTGCCTCAGCTTCCCAAATAGCTGGGATTACAGGCATGCACCTCCAGGCCTGACTAATTTTTGTATTTTTAGTAGAGATGGGTTTCACCATGTTGGCCAGGCTGGTCTCGTACTCCTGACCTCAGGTGATCTGCCTGCCTTGGCCTCCTAAATTGTTGGGATTAAAGGTATGAGCCATCATGCCCAGCCTGCTGTGCTTTTTAAATGAAGTAGATATGTATTTATGGATATAGAATAATTGTCAAAATATAACAAAAAAGGTGCACAATAGACTCTATTGGTCACAAATATATAGGCATTTCTCAGAGATACTGCATGTTCAGTTCCAGACCAACACGATAAAGCAATTATCATAACAAAGTGAGTCTCACAAATTTTTTGGTTTCCCAGTGCAAATAAAAGTTATGCTGGCCGGGGGCAGTAGCTTATGCCTGTAATCCCAGCACTTTGGGAGGCTAAGGTGGGTGGATCAGTTGAACTCAGGAGTTTGAGACCAGCCTGGGCAACACAGTGAAATCCTGTGTCGACTAAAATACAAAAAAAAAAAAAAAAAAAAAATTAGCCAGGCGTGGCAGTGTGTGCCTGTAATCCCCACTACTCAGGAGGCTGAGACAGAATTCCTTGAGCCCGGGAGGCGGAGGTTGCAGTGAGCCGAGATTGTGCCATTGCACTCCAGCCTAGGTGACAGAGTGAGACTCCATCCCCCCCAAAAAAGAAAAATACAAAAATTAGCTGGGCGTGGTGGTGCACACCTGTAATTTCAGCTACGCAGGAGGCTGAGGCAGGAGGATCGCTTGAACCCAGGAGGTAGAGACTGCAGTGAACCCAGATGGTGCCACTGCACTCCAGCCTGGGCACTAGAGCAAAACCCTGTCTCAAAAAATAAAAAGTGATGCTTACACTATACTATAGTCTATTAAGCATACAATAGCATATCAAAAAAGTACATACTGTTACTTACAAGTAATTTATTGCTACAAGATGCTAACAGTTACCTGAACCTGCAGTGAGCCATAATCTTTTTGCTCATGGAAGATGTTGCCTCAGTGTTGATAGCTGTTGACTGATCAGGGTGGTGGCTGCTGAAGTTTGGAGTGGCTGTGCAGTTTCTTAAGACAACAATGAAGTTTGCTGCATCAATTGATTCATCCTTTCACAAAAGTATCTGATGCTGTTTGATAGCATTCTATCCATAGAAGAACTATTTCAAAACAGGAGTCAGTCCTCAAACCCTACCACTGCTTTATTGACTACATTTAAGTATTACTCTAAATTATTTGTTATGTCAGTAGTGTTCACAGCATCTTTATCAGGAATAGATTCCATCAAGAATTTTTTTGCCTAACTATAAAAAGCAACTCTTCACCTTTCAAGTTTTACCATAAGATTGTAGCAGTCGTCACATCTTCACTCATAAGTTTTTCTCATGGTATTCCATTGGGTGCTTAAGAGAGTGTGGGGGCATACATAGCAGGAGGCTGCTGCGATCCCCCCTGGAAAGCAAAGATATATGGTATAGCTGCCCCTGGGTTGGGGATAGGCACAAATACCCACCTGTTTCCCTGGTTCATTTTCTGCTATAAATGAAAGCCTTAAGCCACTGATGGAGGGTTAACATTTTCTCAGGGCAGAACATGCTTTTGTGGGAGGAACAGAGGCAAAACCCCTCTGCCTCAGAAGGAAGGACAAAGGCAAAGATCTTTCATTTAAGGAGAAAAAGTAGAAGCACAAATCTTAATTTAGAGGAGAGAGACAGAAAATAGTTTGGCACCTAGCATCCTCCACTGATACTACTACTGGGAGAGGAGTAGGAAATTCCCGCTGAAGACCAGGCATAAATACATGAGGAGCAATGATAGGAATGCTAAGAAAGACACAATTCTGAGGCCAGGTGCACAAAGCCTGCGTAAGACTGAGGCTGAGCTAAGACAACAAAGATTCCTTATTGTCTCTACCATGAGCCTAACACAGACTAACAAGAAAATGCAGTCTACCTCTGGGGCGGGGGCAAGAGCATGGAGAGAGAACATCTTGGGAGCAAAGGCATACAGAGACAGCTGGAAGGTGGAGAGGGAGTGGAACATTGAGAAAAATACCCTCTGGCATCCTGCCCCTTAAGCGCACAGGAACAGCTCACTGCTAGAGGAATTTGAAATCTGTGATGTGCTGCAGATAACAGTAAGAAAACATAAACTCAGCTTCTTACAATACTGACAACTTCCCATTCCAGCCTAACAGGCATACATTTATAACCAGACATAAATACTGTTTACCTCAGTTTCTGTTTTTTTCTACACACGATAAATGAAATTCAATATTATAAGACTCAAGGAAAAAAAAGAAAAAAAAAAAAAAACCTTGTCAAGAGATAAAGCAATTAATAGAACAAGACTTGGAGTTGACTCAGATAAAATTCGAATTATCAGTTAAGGACTAACATTAATATACTATATTGAAGGATATAGTGGAATAGGAGGACAACACATTGATGCCAGGTGTTTTAGCAGAGATGAAAACTATAAAAATATAAATGGAAATGCTAGAAATAAAAAGCATGATATCAGAGATGAAAATCCCTTCAACAGGTTCATTAGTAAAACGGAGATAGCTGAGGAAAGATTCAATGTATTGGAAGATACACTTAAGTCATTCTGAAACACTGAGAAAAAAATTACAACAATAACAACCAAAAAAGCCGGGTGCGGTGGCTCACACCTGTAATCCCAGCACTTTGGGAGGCCAAGATGGGCAGATCACTTAAGGTCAGGAGTTTGAGACCAGCCTGGCCAACATGGCAAAACCCCATCTCTACTAAAAATACAAAAATTAGCCGGGCATGGTGGCAGGTGTCTGGAATCCCAGCTACTTGGGAAGCTGAGGCAGGAGAATTGCTTGAACCCGGGAGGCAGAGGTTGCAGTAAGCTGAGATCCTGCCAGTGCGCTCCAGCCTGGGCACAAGAGTGAAACTCCGCCTTCAAAACAAAAACAATAAAAACAGTGCCCAGGAGCTATGGAATAATAACCAGCAGTCTAACATACATGTAATAAAAGTCTCAGAAGGAGAAGAGAAAACAGGAAATAATATTTTAGGAGATAATGGCAAGGAATTTTTCAGAAATAATAACAAAACATCAAACCACAGATCTAACCAGTTTAGAGAACACCAAGCAGGATAAATACCAAAACCAATTAAAGCAGCCAGAGGAAAAAAACACACTCAGAAGGACAAAGATAAGAATTATAGCAGAGTACTCATCAAAATAACAGAGTGACATATTTAAAGAAATAAACCCCCAATTTTGTATTCTGTGAATAAATCTTTGAAAATAAAAGATGAAAGAAAGGCTTTTTAGACAAAAGCTGAAAGAATTCACTGTCAGCAGACCTATGGTAGAAGTGTGATGGCAAATAGAAACTTGGATACATAATGAAGAAATGACTAGTGCTTTATAACAAGTTATCCCCAAACTTAAGTGACTTAAAACAACATTTTCTCAAGTCTGTGGGTTAGAAATTCACCATCAGTTTGGCTGGGTGTTTCAGTGTGGCTCATGTGGTTACAATTATGTAGTTGGCTGGGTATGTAATCATAGGAAGGCTTGCCTGGGGTGAAGGATCCACTTCCAAACTCATTCAATTCATACCACTCTTTGGAGAAGGCCTAACTTCTTCACCAAGTGGGATTCTCCATAGGGGTATTTCAGTATCTTCATGACATGTCATCTGGCTTCCCCCAGTGCCAGAGATCGGAGAGAAAATGGAGGGTGCAATGTCTTTTATGACCTAGCCTTAGAATCACACATTTCTACCACATTCTATTCATTTAGTAAATTACTACAGCGCACACTCAAGGGAATGGGAATTAGGCTGTTCCCAAGGTAGGAGTATTGAAGAATTTGTGGACATATTTTTAAAGCAACCCACACCAGAAAATTATTCAAAAATGACGATAAATATAAAAGATTTTTTGTTAAATAATTTAGTCTAAAGCAAAAATATTACCACTGTATTCTGGGGTTTATTACACATATTAAGATGTATGACAATAGCATAAATGATGCAAGAGAAATTGGAAGTATATTGTTGCAAGGTTCTTCTAACTATACATGAAGTGGTATACCATTTGAAGTTTGTGTAAGTTGAACATGCATATTTTAAAACCTGGAGAAGCCACTGAAACCTTTTTTTAAATAAAGAGCTATAACAAGCCAGTAATGGAGATAAAATCAAGAGACTACTCAATCCAAAAGAAAGTGAGAAAAAAGAAAATGGGACAAGTAGAAAATAGCAAAATGGTGAGATTACATTCAACCATATCCATAATTACATTAAAATGTAAACTAATTTCCAATTAAAAGACATAAGATTGAATAAAAAAACAAGACCCATCAGTCTTCAGGATGGCTGACTAGAGGCATCTAGTACTCACCTCCATAAAGAACCAAAATAGTGAATAGATAATCACAGTTGGAATAGGTTATCTAGGAGAGAACACTAAAATTCAACAGAGAAGTGAACAGGAAACACCTAAAACAAGGAAGGAGAGGGAGGTGAGGCAGCCTGCTCAGCTGGGATTGGCTGGGAGCCTGTAGAGACTTCCCAATGAAGGGAAAGGGTAAGGGATAGACCCCCCCCAGTAGTCCACATTTTTTTTTTTTTTTTTTTTTTTGAGACAGTCTCGCTTATCGTCCAGGCTGGAGTGCAGTGGCGCGATCTCGGCTCACTGCAATCTCCGCTTCCCGGGTTCGCGCCATTCTCCTGCCTCAGCCTCCCGAGTAGCTGAGACTACAGGCGCCCGCCACCACGCCCGGCTAATTTTTTGTATTTTTAGTAGAGATGGGGTTTCACTGTGTTAGCCAGGATGGTCTCGATCTCCTGACCTCGTGATCAGCCCGTTTTGGCCTTCCAAAGAGCTGGGATTACAGTCGTGAGCCACCGCGCCCGGCCGCAGTCCACATTTTTTATTGCAGACTCCTACAATCCTAACCACAGGAAAGCCCCCTCGATCCTTGTGTGAGACTAACTTAGGGAGCTGCTTGAAGACCATGTGATGGTATTGCTCCAGAAAGGGAGTTAAGGCTGAGTCTTGCACACCCTGAGTGCTAAGCAGCTACAGCAAGGTACCATTTTGAGAGCCAATACCTCCATGTGCCACCAGGCAGCCTGGGAACAGGTTTGCCTAGACTGGCACAGTGCCCTACCCAACCAACACCACATATACATCTTCAGGAAAAAGTCCTCCACTATGAAAACAAATCCAAAAAAATCGGAATAAGTGACTGTTAGACCAGATATGTGGAGAAAAATGTAAGGACACAACAAACACGAAAAAGCAGGGAAATATGACACCTTCAAAGGCACACAATAATTCTCCAGCAACAGATTCCAATGGAAAAGAAATTTATGAAGTCCCAGAAAAAGAATTCAAAGTAATGATATTAAAGAAGCTCAGTGAGATAGAAGAGCACACAACAAATACAAAAAATAATGAGAAATTTACCAAAGACATAACAATCATGAAAAAAAACCACCAAATTTTGGAACTGATGAATTCACTGAATGAAATACAATACACCTTTAAAACCTTCAAAAATAGAGTAGATCAAGTGAACAAAGAATTACAGAACTTGCAGACAGGTCTTTTGAAATAACCCAGTCAGATAAAAATAAAGAAAATAGAATGAACAAAGCCCACATGACATATGGGACACCATAAAATGACCAATATTCAAATTTTTGGTGTTCCAGAAGGCAAAGAGAAAAGGGAGAGAAAATCCATTTAATGAAACAGTAGCTGAAAACTTCCCAAGGAAGAGATTTAAAGATCCAATACAGGAAGTTCAGAGGTCCCCAAACAGATGCAATTCAAAGAGATCTTCACGGCACATGGTCGTCAAATGTCAAAGACAGAGAATTGCAAAAACAGCAAGAGAATAGTGTCTAGTCACTTACAAGGGATCCCCCAACTGGCTAAGCAGAATTCTCAGTGGAAACCTTACAGGCCAGGAAAGAATGGGATGGTATAGACAATGAGCTGAGAAAAAAAACTGCCAGCCAAGGACGCTACACCCAGCAAAGTTATCCTTCATAAATGAAGGAGAAGTAGTCTTTCCCAAATAAGCATCAGTTGAGGGAATTCATCACACTAGGTGAGCCCTACAAGAAATAAGTTTAAGAGAGTCGTGGAAGGAAAATGATGCACACCACCATAAAAACACAAAAATTACAAAACCCACTGGTAGAGCAAAGACACAAATGAGGAGAAAGGACTCAAACATTACCACTACAGAAAACCACCAAATCACAATAATAAGAGAGAAAGAGAGGAACAAGGGATATATAAAACAAGTAGCTATCAAGTAATAAAATTACAGGAATTAGCTCTCACATATCAATAATAACCTTGAATGTAAACAGATTAAACTTACCACTTGAAAGTTACAGGGTGGCCGAATGGATTAAAAAAAACATGGCCCACCTATAAGCTGCCTACTTGTAAGAACATACACAGACAAAGTAAAGACATGGAAAAAGAGATTCCAATCAAATGGTAATCAAAATAAAAAAGGGGTAGCTATACCAATGTTAGATAAAACAGACTTTAAGTCAAAAACTGTTAAAAGAGATGAAGAAGGTCACTATATAATGATAAGTGGATCAACACAGCAAGAGGATATAACAATTATATATGTACCCAACATTAGAGCACCCAGATATATAAAGCAAATATTAGATCTAAAGGGAGAGATGGACTGTAACATAGAGTTTGGGACTTCAACATACCACTTTCAGAATTAGACCAACTAGATGGAAAATTAAGAGACATTTACACTGCACTTTAGAACTAATGGACCTAAACAGAACGTTTCATCCTACAGTTGTAGAATACACTTTCTCCTCATCAGCACATGAAGCATTTTCCAGCACAGACCATATGTTAAGCCACAAAACAAGTCTCAACAAATTTTTAAAATAGAAATCATATCAGTTATCTTCTTAGACCACAATGGGATAAAATAATAAATAAGTAGCATGGGCTGGGCGCGGTGGCTCATGCCTGTAATCCCGGCACTTTGGGAGGCCGAGGCAGGCGGATCATGAGGTCAGGAGTTCGAGACCAGCCTGGTCGGCATGGTGAAACCCCAACTCTACTAAAAATACAAAAAATTAGCCGGGCATGGTGGTGCACACCTGTAATCCCAGCCACTTGGGGAGGCTCAGGCAGGAGAATTGCTTGAACCCAGGAGGCAGAGGTTGCAGTGAGCTGAGATGGTGCCACTATACTCCAGCATGGGTGACAGAGTGAGACTCTGTCTCAGAAAAAAGAAAAAAAAAAAAAAGAAGTAGCATGAGGAACGTTGGAAACTGTACAAATACATAGATTTGTATGAACATAAATAATATGTTCCTGAATGACCACTGGGTCAAGGAAGGAATTAATAAGGAAATTAAAAAGAAAACTTTTTTTGAGACAGGATCTCACTCTGTTGCTTAGGCTGCAGGGCAGTGGAACGAACATAGCTCACCACAGCCTCAACCTCCCAGGCTCAAGTGGTCTTCCAGCATCAACCTCCTTAGTAGCTGGGACCACAGCTGTGTGTCCCTATGCCCAGCTAATTTTTAATTTTTTGTAGAGATGGGGTCTTGCCATGTTGCTTAGCCTGGTCTCGACTCCTGGGCTCAAGTGATCATCTTGCCTCAGCTTCCCAAAGTGCTAGGACTATAGGCGTGAGCCACCACACATGGCCAAAAAATCTCTTGAAACAAATAAAAATTAAAACACAACATATTGGCTGGACATAGTGGCTCATGCCTGTAATCCCAGTTCTTCAGGAGGCTGAGGCGGAGGATCATTTGAGGTCAGTAGTTTAAGATCAGCCTATGCAACACAGCAAGACTCCATCTCTACAAACAACATTTTTTAAATTAGCTGGGCATGGTGTAGTAGGACCTGTAGTCCTAGCTACTTGAGAGGCTGAGGCAGGAGGGTCACTTGAGCCCAGGAGTTCAAGGTTAAAGTGAGCTACAATCACATGACTGCACTACAGCCAGAGTGACAGAGCAAGACCCTGTCTCTAAAACAGCAACATAAAAAAGCCTGTGAGATACAGCAAAAACAGTGCTAAGAAGGGAGTTTATAGCAATAAACACCTACATCAAAAAAGTAGAAAAATTTCAAACAATCTAATGATGTACTTCAAGGAAATAGGAAGGCAACAAACCAAACCCCAAATTAGTAGAAGTTAAGAAATAATAAAGATCAGAGGAGAACTAAACAAATAGATAAAAGAGTAAGGCACAGTGGTGGAAGGCTGTATACTAGCTAATCTGGAGGCTGAGAAGGGAGGATTGTTTTTGCCCAGGAGTTTGAGACCAGCCGGGGTAACATAGCGAGCCCCCATCTTAAAAAAACAAAACAAAACAAACAAGCAAAACTGGCCAGAGTAATCAAACGAGAAAGAAGTAAAGGGCGTCGAAATTGGAAAAGAGAAAGTCAAACCATAGACGTTCACTGATGATATGATTGTATACCTAGAAAACTCTAAAGACTCATCCAAAAAGCTCCTAGATCTGATAAACAAACTCAGTAAAGTCTCAGGATACAAAATCAGTGTACATAAATCAGTAGCACTGCTATATGCCAACAACAATCAAGCTGAGAATCAAATCAAGAACTCAATCCCTTTTACAATAGCTGCAAAAAATAAAATACCTAGGAATATACTTAACCAAGGAGGTGAAAGATGTTTATCAGGAAGACTACAAGCCGCTGCTGAAAGAAATAATAGATAACACAAATGGAAACACATTCCATGATCATGGATGGGTAGAATCAATATTGTGAAAATGACTACACTGCCTAAAGCATTCTACAGATTCAATGCAATTCCCATCGAAATATCATCATCATTCTTCACAGAACTAGAAAAAACTCCTAAAATTTATATGGAACCCAAAATGAGCCTGCACAGCCAAAGCAATACTAAGCAAAAAGAACAAATCTGTAGGCATCACATTACCCAACTTCGACTGTACTATAAGGCTAAAGCTACCAAAACAGCATGGAACCAGTATAAAAACAGGCACATAGACCAATGCAACAGAATAGAGAGCACAGAAATAAAACCAAATACTTACACCTAATTGATCATTGATGAAGCACACAAAAACATAAATTGCGGAAGCGGTACCCTATTCAATGACTGGTACTGGAAAAATTGGCAAGCCACATGTAGAAGAATGAAATTGGATCCTCATCTCTCACCTTAAACAAAAATCAACTTAAGATGGATCAAAGACTTAAATCTAAAACCTGAAACCATAAAATTTCTAGAACATCAGAAAAACTGTTCTGGACGATAGCTTAGGCAAACACTTATGACTAAGGCCCCAAAAGCAAATGCAACAACAATAAATATAAATAAATGGGACCTAATTAAACTAAAAAGCTTCTGCACAGCAAAAGAAATAGCAGAGATAACACACAGTGGGAGAAAATATTTGCAAACTATGCATCTGGAAAAGGACTAATATCCAGAATCTACAATGAATTTGAACAAATCAGCAAGAAAAAAAACAAATAATCTCATCAAAAAATGGGTAAAAGACACAAATAGACAATTTTCAAAAGAAGATATACAAACAGCCAACAAACGTATGAAAAATGCTTAACATCCTTATCAGAGGAATGCAAATTAAAACCACAATGATACCACCTTACTCCTGCAAGAATGGTCATAATTAAAAAGTCAAAAAACAGTAGATATTGGTGTGGATTTGGTGAAAAGGGCATATTTTTATACTGCTGGTGGGAATGTAAACTAGTACAACCACTATGGAAAACAGTATGGAGATTCCTAAAAGTAGAATTACCACCTGATCCAGCAATCCCATTACTGGGTATCTACTTAAAGGAAAAGAAGTTATTATATGAAAAAGACACATGCACATGCATGTTTATAGTAGCACAGTTCACAATTGCAAACATAATGAACCCAACCTAAGTAACCCACCAACCAACAAATGGATAAAGAAAATGTGGTATATACACCCCATGGAATACTACTCAGCCACAGAAAGGGATACAATAATGTCTTCTGCAGCAAGTTGAATGGAGCTGGAGGCCATTATTCTAAGTGAGGTAATCAGGAATGGAAAACCAAATATGGCATGTTCTCACTTATAAGTGGGAGCTAAGCTATCAAGATGCAAAGGTAGAAGAATGATATAATGGACTTTGGGGATTCGGGGGGGCAGTGCGGGATAAAAGACTACATATTGGTATGAAAGCAATGTACATTGCTTGAGTGATGAGTGTGCCAAAATCTCAGAAATCACCACTGAAGAACTTATCCATATAACCATGGATACTTCTGGTTACTTTTCCATGTAACCAAAACCACCTGAACCCCAAAACTATTGAAATAAAGAAAAGTTGGCTTTTAAAAGAGGATAAACAAAATGGATACTGTTAGCTAGACTAACCAAGAAAAAAAGAGATTGTATACCTAGAAAACCCTAAAGAAATAGAATAAGATATGAAAAAGGAGACATTGCAACTGATACCACAGAAATATAAAAGATTATCAGATATTATTAACAAGTAAACACTAATAAACTGAAAAACCTAGTGGAAATGAATAAATTCCTGAACATATACAACCTACCAAGATTGAATAAAAAAGACATAGAAAACCTGAACAGACCAATAACAAGTAATTAAGTTGAAATGGTAATTTAAAAAATCTCCCAACAAAGAAATGTGCAAGACTGGGTGGCTTAATTGCTAAATTCTACCGAACTTTCTAAGAACTAACACCAATTCTCCTGAAACTATTCCAAAAAATTAAAGAGGGAATTCTCCATAACTCATTTTACAAGGCCAGCATAACCCTGATACTAAAACCAGACAGAGACTCAACAAAAAAGTACAGGCCAATATCTCTGAAGAACATGCACACAAAACTCCTCAACAGGGCTGGGCGGGTGGCTCACCCCTGTAATCTCAGCACTTTGGGAGGCCGAGGTGGGTGGATCACGAGGGCAGGAGATCGAGACCATCCTGGTCAACATGATGAAACCTCGTCTCTACTAAAAATACAAAAATTAGCACCTGTACTCCCAGCTACTCAGGAGGCTGAGGCAGGAGAATCGCTTGAAGCTGGGAGGTGGAGGTTGCAGTGAACCAAGATTGCACCACTGCACCACTCCATCCTGGGTGAAAGAGAGATTCTATCTCAAAAAAAAAAAAAAAAAAAAAAAAAAAACTCCTCAACAAATACTGGCAAACTCAATCCAACAACATATCAAGAAGATAATACACCATGATCAACTAAGATTTATCCCAGGGATTCAAGGATGATTCAACATAGGCAAATCAATAAATGTGCTACATCACATCATCACATCAACAGAATGAAGGACAAATACTGTATGATCATCTCAATAGATACAGAAAAAGGATTTAATAAAATTCAACATCCCTTTATGATAAAAATTCTCAACAAACTAGACATAGAAGAAATGGATGTCAACATAATAAAGGTCATATATGACACACAGGTAACATCATACAGAATGAGGAACAGCTGAACGCTTTTCCACTAAGAATTGGAACAAGACAGGGATGCCTACTTTCAGCACTCCTAGTCAACACAGTACTGGAACTCCCAGCCAGAGCAATCAAGCGAATGAAAGAAATAAATGCATCCAGCCAGAACATAATTTATATGCCTTATTGGCTCCATTAAACTTTTTTAAAACTTTAAATAAATAAATAAAAGCAATCCACATTAACAAAGGGGAGGTCAAATTGTACCTCTTTGCAGATGACATAATCTTGTATCTAGAAGAACAACCTAAAGACTCCACCAAAAAATGCTTAGATCTGATGAATAAATTTGGTAAAGTTGTAAGATGCAAAATCAGCATACAAAAATCAGTAGTGTTTTTGGTTTTTTAAACTAGAGATGGGGTGTCGCTATGTTGCTTAGGCTGCTCTTGGACTCCTGGGCTCAAGTGATCTCCCCATCTTGGTCTCCCAAAGTGCTGGGATTACAGGCATGAGCCACAGTGCCCGGCCTCAGAAATCAGTAGTGTTTCTACACACCAATAATAAACTAGCTGAGAAAGAAATCAAGAAGGCAATCCCACTTAAAATAGTTAAAAAAAATTTTAAATACCTAGGAATAAATTTAACCAAGGAGGTGAAAGACCTCTACAAGGAAAACTCCCAAACATTGATAAAAGAAACTGAAAAGGACACAAACAAATGGAAAGACATCCCAAGCATGTGGATCATAAGAATTAATATTATTAAAATGACCATACTGCCCAAAGCATTCTACAGACTGAATACAATCTGTATCAAAATGCCAATGCAGTTTTTCACATAAATAGGAAAAAACAATCCTAAAATTCATATGGGACCAAAAAGAGCCCAAATAGCCAAAGGAATCCAGAGCAAAAAGAGCTTGAGGCATCATACTACTTGACTTCAAAATATATTACAAGCCTATAGTAACCAAGACAGCATGGTATTAGTTTAAAAACAGAAACAGAGACCAGTGGAGCAAAACAAAGAACACAGAAAGAAATCCGTGTATTTATAGCTGACTGATTTTCAACAAAGGTGTGAAGAATATTGGGTAAAGAACACCCTCTTCAATAAATTGTGCTAGAAAAACTGGATATACATATGCAGAAGAATGAAAGAGGACCCCCTACCTCTCGCCACAACCAAAAACCAGTTCAAGATGGAGTAAATACTTAAACATAAGTCCTGAAAGCATAAGACTACTAGAAGAAAACATGTGAGAAACACCAGGACATTGATCTAGGCAAAGATTTTATGGCTAGGACGTAAAAAGCACAGGCAACAAAAACAAAATTAGATGAGTGGGACCGTACTAAACTAAAAAACTTCTGCATAGCAAAGGAAACAATAAACAGACTGAAGAGACAGCCTGTTGAATGGGAGAAAATATCTGCAAACTATTTCTCTGACAAGGGACTAATATCCAGAATATATAGGAAGTCCAAGAAGAGTAAAACAACAACAAATAATCTCATTAAAAAGAGGGCAAAGAACATAAACTTTTTTTTTTTTTTTTTTTTTACATTTCTGATTTTATTTAAAATATGAACATAGTAGATAGGACACATACTACATAATAATTGGTTAATAATATAGAAGGTAAATTAATATAACCAAGGTACTGAGTTTGGAAAGAAAGTGTGTGCAGTTACTGGCCTCTTTATTTTCTGTGCAACTCCCTTTCCTTTTTCTGTGTCTTCATATGTATGTAAATATTTCTTTTATTATTATTGTACTTTAAGTTCTAGGGTACATGTGCACAACATTCAGGTTTGATACATAGGTATACATGTGCCATGTTGGTTTGCTGCACCCATTAACTCATCATTTACATTAGGTATTTTTCCTAATGCTATCCCTCCCTGAGCCCCCCAACCCCCGACAGGCCCTGGTGTGTGATGTTCCCCACCCTGTGTCCAAGTGATCTCATTGTTCAGTTCCCACCTATGAGTGAGAACATGTGGTGTTTGGTTTTCTGTCCTTGTGATAGTTTGCTCAGAATGATGGTTTCCAGCTTCATCCATGTCCCTGCAAAGGACATGAACTCATCCTTTTTTATGGCTGCATAGTATTCCATGGTGTATATGTGCCACATTTTCTTAATCCAGTCTATCATTGAT
>NW_016810765.1:279119-283242 GCF_001698545.2 Rhinopithecus bieti
ATAGTTATATATAATATATAGTTATATATAGATTAAATGTATATTATATAATAAATATATAATCTAGATTATATGTAATACAGATTATATACTATATCATATAGCATATTATATATTAATATATAAATATATGCTATATGATATATAGTATATAATATACTATATCCTGTATAATATATATCATATATAAGTCAGGCGTGGTGGCGTGCACCTGTAGTCCCAGTTACTTGGGAGGCTGAGGCAGGAGAATCGCTTGAACCCGGGAGGCGGAAGTTACAGTGAGCTGAGATCGCGCCACTGCACTGCGGCCTGTGTGACAGAGCGAGACTCCATCTAAAAACAAAATAAAAATAGAGCGGCAGAGCAGAGCGGAGCTGTGCGGCGCCAGCGCGGACCAGGCGGGCTGGCAGGCCGCGCGGGCAACTCCAAAGGAGGACCATGGCGGGGAGCTACTGGCCCGGGGCTGCGGGAGCGGGAGACCGTAGTGGCAGTGGCTGCAGGAGGAGCCCAGGAGTCACCGCCGCTGCCTGCGCTCTGCCTCGGGCCATCGCTGCTCCCCATGGGCCCGTGCGGATTCGCCTCCGTGAAGTGTCACAATGTCTGACTGGAAGGCAGTGATCAAGACCGCAGACACGTCTGAGGATGTGCAACAGGATGCCATTGACTGCGCCACGCAGGCCATGGAGAAGTACAACATAGGACATTGCTGCCTATATCAAGAAGGAATTTGACAAGAAATATAGCCCTACCTAGCACTGTATCGTGGGCCGAAATTTGGCAGCTACGTCACACACAAGACAAAGTACCTCATCTATTTTTGCTTGAGTCAAGTTGCAATCCTCCTCTTCAAGTGAGGCTAGGTGGCCACAGTGAAGATGTCAGTGGCGGTGGCAGCGATGGCAAGCAGGGGGCGTTGCTAGGACTGTTTTGCACTGGGGCAAATCAGGAGGACATCAGGATGTCCTCTCCAGTGGCTGTGCTACTGCATGGACTGTATATTCGTTTTCATGTGTATGTGGCAGTCAACACAACCAAACCTTTCTGTTCAGTTGCCTGGGGAAGAAGGCTGCTTTATGTTTGTTTTTCAAGACTTTAAAAATATTTTTTGGTTGTATTGCACTAGGAAAATCTCTCCCACCTCTCCCTTTTCTCTTTTTTTTCCTATACAAAAGAAAAAGCCCTTAACAGACTACGAGGCCGAAAGACTAGGAGGGCTGAGGAAAAGAAATAGGTCTCTGGAGGTGGAACTAAAACTGTGCAGCTGCCTCTTCCTGGCCCAGGTGGATGCTGGGAGGGCCAGGAGGCTGCAGGGGGGCTGTGTTGGGACTGTCAAGGAGAAAATGATAGGAAGAAAGGTGGAGGGAATAATCTAACACCAGGAGAATATTCCACTGAACTGTGATTCTATGGCTTGGGGCAGAGGGTGGGGTGGGGATGTGTTCTTTAGGGCGCCCTGAAATATGTCTGTGTGTGGTGTGTGGGAGTGGGGAGCAGACTTGTCTTGCTGTCTGTCAGAAATTCTAAGTAAGGGCTGTGTCTTTGTGGATTACCTTCTTTTGTTCTTTCTGCCTGAGATCATGATAGGAGGATGTTGGGGGTAGGATTAGCTTTAATTTTTTTTTTTTTTTCCATTACATTTTTCTTCTGTCTGCTCCCTGCTTAGCCCTCCGTTTTCTCAATCCTCTGGTGTTCTCTTAGAGCAGCCCCTGTCATTAGTTGGCTGGCCTTCAAAACTTTCATGTGTCAGGTTGACAATGCAGGGGTAGGGGATTCAGCTTATTCTTTTATTTTCAAGTCCATTCTTGGGGCTGGTGGGGAGGCAGAATGCCCCTCCCTAAGCCCTTTGTGTGTGCCGAGCTTGCTTTTTGATGTTGGCAGGGGAAGGGGGATCTCCCCTCCAGTCTCCAGGGTGGTGACTGAGTTTCCTATATCAAACCCTTCAATGGGCACAAAATGGAGTGCTTGATTTTAGGTTTTATTTTTTTTATGACTGTCCAAACCTGTGTTTCTCCCTGCCCTCCCAGACTGTGTGGCCAGTTGAAAGTGTCTGGTTTGTGTTCATCTCTCCCTCATTTCTGGACCAAGGCCCGAGAGACCCTGCCACATCTCCTATGCTCTGCATCCATGCCTTTTTTGAACATTAAAGGTTGACTGATGCAATAACAATAATAAATCATAATGCGGTCTCACTTTACATTAGCATAAGTATTGTTAAAAAGCAAAAAAATTACAGATGCTGGTGAGGATGTACAGAAAAGGGAACTCAAACTGTGGTGAAAATGTAAATTAGTTCAGACTAAGGAAAACAATAGAGAAAAAAACTAAAAATAGAACTACCATACCACCTAGCAATTCTTCTACTGGGCATTTATCCAAAGGAAATCAGTATACCAGAAGGATACATGCACTCCCATGTTTCTGACAGCTCTACTGACAGCAAAGATAAGGAATCAACCTAAGTGACCATCAACAGATGAACAAAGGAAATGTGGTCTACGTACACAATGGAGTACTATTCAGTCATAAAAAACAATGAAATCATGTCATTTACGGCAACATGGATGGATCTGGAGGACATTAAATAAGCCAGGCAGAGAGAAACAAATACTGGATGTTCTCACTCATATGTGGGAGCTAAGAAAGTTGACCTCATGGAGGTAGTGAGTAGAATGATAGCCATCAGAGGATGGGAAGGGCATATGGGTGGGAGTGGCCATGAAGAGAGGCTGGTTAATGGGTACAAACATACAGTTAGATAAAGTTCTAATGTTTGATACAAAGTTGGGTGACTGTAGTTAATAGTTACAACAATGTATTATATATTTCAAAATAACTAGAAGAGAGGACTTGGAATGTTCCTTATAGGAATTCAAGGTGATGGATACCCCAAATACCCTAAATTGATCATCACATTCTATGCATGTAACAATATCACATGTGCCCTATATAAATATGTACAAATACTGTGCATTAATTAAAATTTTAAAAGCAAGACCAAGGTATGTGCTGTTAATGAGAAACCCATTTTAAATATTAAGGTAGGTTAAAAGTGAAAAAATTAAGGGGAAAAAAACAGTGCATGCAAGTACTGGTAAACTCCAAACAAGGTCTATCAACAGTTTAGTAATAGTATTGTACCAATGTCAACTTCAAGGTTTTAATAATATGGTTACTTAAAATGCTATCTTTGGGGGAAGATGGATGAGAACAGAACTCTCTGTATTATTTGTGTAATTTTTCATGTCTTTACCAGCATCTAGGAAACTGTAACAGACTAACACATTAGATTGTAAATAGGGTAAACTCAAATAGCAGACTTAGCAATTTTGTTGAGAAAGAAAGGATGCTGACAGACATGGATTTCTGAATTAGGAAGGACAAGGATCTGCAGGCCAGTTCAACAAAATAAGACTCCCAAGATCCAGTAATAAATACTATTGCCCAGTTGGCAGGAAACCCTACTTCTTCCCGTTTATATGTTGAGCTGCTAGAAGCAGGACTGAAATAAGTTACCCAAATAATAACTTCATTGTTGCTCACTCTCTTCGAGGCAGAAAGAAGAAATGTTATGACAACAGAGCAGCAAGTCCCATGGTCCCAGCTAAAAGGCGGTATTACGGCTGTGACTGCTGAGGTGGAGAGTCCTCAAAGGTAAATCAATGTTGTCAGGAATGAAGGCTTCGCTATTTAATATAGAGCTTTGAGTGACCTGAAGACAGAAGTTAATTTGGTTGAATTGAGCATGGGTGGCCACTTAAAAGTGAGTGAAGGAAATGCCTTGCCTAATAGTATAAAGCCAAACACCTGGTTCCTGTCAACAGTCCAACCTGGCTTATAATGAGGACAGGGCTCTGGGTGCTGGGGCGGTCAAGGCTGGAAGACTGCAGGACAGAACACAGTGGCGTGAGCATGGACAGAAAAGAAGTTTGGACCATAATCCTGAAAAACAATTCTGAATGCCATAATCTCAAATATTGAAATACTGAAAGATCAAAATCCCTGAAGTCTAAAAATCCAGAAAATTGCAATCCCAAAATTTCAAAATCTTGAAAATATAACGTAGGGGAAAAAATCTTAAAAATCTCAAAACATTTATTTACATTTTATTTTATTTTTATTTTTA
>NW_016810765.1:283409-314853 GCF_001698545.2 Rhinopithecus bieti
CTCTGTCACCCAGGCTGGAGTGCAGTGGCCGGATCTCAGCTCACTGCAAGCTCCGCCTCCCGGGTTTACGCCATTCTCCTGCCTCAGCCTCCCGAGTAGCTGGGACTACAGGCGCCCGCCACCTCGCCCGGCTAGTTTTTTGTAGTTTTTAGTAGAGACGGGGTTTCACCGTGTTAGCCAGGATGGTCTCAATCTCCTGACCTCGTGATCTGCCCGTCTCGGCCTCCCAAAGTGCTGGGATTACAGGCTTGAGCCACCGCGCCCGGCCATATTTACATTTTTAAAAGGGGATTTATTTGAGAAACATAACACGAGAACACTTTGTAGGCCACTTCACACAATGAAATAGGCAATAACATTTTTTGCAAGCATAAACACTCAGGCATACTAATGACAACTGCGTGGATATAACAATTATGAGCAGATGAACTGTATTCACAAAGAAATGGGTGAAAAAGCTAAATATATAAAAGCATACACCCAGCTTTGTAACTGCAGTCATCTGAAATACTGTGATAGACAACTTAAGTCTTCTGACGAGATCAATCAAAAACTTCAATGGGGGGCCGGGCACAGTGGCTCACCCTGTAATCCTAGCACTTTGGGAGGCCGAGGCGGACAGATCACTTCAGGTCAGGAGTTTGAGACCAGCCTGACCTACGTGGTGAAACCCTGTCTCTACCAAAAATACAAAAATTAGCCAGGCATGGTGGTAGGCACCTATGATCCCAGCTACTTAGGAGGCTGAGGCAGGAGAATTGCTTGAATCCAGTAGGTGGAGCTTACAGTGAGCCAAGATCACGAAAACCGCACTCCAGCTGGGGCAACAGAGCAAGACTCCATCTCAAAAGAAAACAACAGCAAAAAAACAAAAAACAAAACTTGCTGGGCATGGTGGCTCACGTCTGCAATACCAGCACTTTGGGAGGCCAACATGGACGGATTACCTGAGGTCAGGAGTTCAAGACCAGCCTGGCCAACATGGTGAAACCCTGTCTCTACAAAAATACAAAATTAGCCAGGTGCGGTGGTGGGTGCCTGTAGTCCCAGCTACTTGAGAGGCTGAGGCAGGAGAATCGCTTGAACCCAGGAGGCAGAAGTTGCAGTGAGCCGAGATGGTGCCACTGCACTCCAGCCTGAGCGACAGAGCAAGACTCTGTCTTAAAAACAAAACAAAACACACACACACACACACACACACACCAAAAAAACCCTTCAATGGGTCACCACCACATACACAGTAGCCCAAAGAGCCAAGATTCCCAGAAATTTTATCTTTGACAAACGCAGACATACAAAGAGTACATCGCTTCCTTTACTGAGGAAGTTTCTACAGTTTTACATACATGCACAATGCTTACACACAGTTAATGCTGTGATAATGTACTTTGTGGTGTCAAATTTCTGATGTCCGAGGCAGCAACAGAAAATTTGTCCCAGCTCTGAGAGGGACTAATTTGCCTTCTCAGTTCTCTATAGGCCCCTGGCTGATTGGATGGCCCCTGCCAACATGAGGACAGATCTTTCCCACTTAGTCCACTGAAACTCACATACACGTCTCCCCTAGAAAGACTCTCAGATACACTGAAAATAATGCCTTACTAGGTTTCTAGTATTCCTTAATCCAGACAAGTTGCCACCTAAAATTATGTCCCCAAGTCCACTTCTTGTCAACTTGGCACCCATACGAATCTCCTTAAACCATAATTTCCTAGTAAAGACAGTAACAAGTTAATAGTTCTGCCTGTCATGATGCAAGTACACTGCATACAACTGAAAACACATTAATCCCTTCCCCAGAATTTGTCTCACAGGATTTCAAAGATTTTAATCTATTGAAATTTTAGATGTTAGAGATTTTAGACCCTAAAGATTTTGTTATTTCAGGATTTTGACATTCAGGATTATGTATTTTGAGATTATGATCAGCACCAAAGTAAGGGGTCTTAGAAGCTGGACACTCATCGGATGCTGGAGATAGATGGGGGAAGAAGTAGCAGCAGTGCTCAGGCACTGAACCTGGAGACAGTGGTCAATGGAAAAAAATGCTGACAATCAAATTTCTTCCCCACCACCACTGGGAAACATAAAAACACAAGAGAACACTTTGTAGGCCACTTCACACAATGAAATAGGCAATACAATTTTTTTGTAAGCATAAACACTCAGGTATACTAACGACAATTGCGTGGCTATAACAATTACGAGCAGGTGAACTCTATTCCCCACCACCATTGCTCCTTCTGTCATTGTAGACTAGCTTCCTCTGCCACCTGGAACTCCCAGCTGGGGGATAACCTGATCTTTTGGCATCTGTGCTGTAGCACCTGATGCACGTTGAACTTCTTGGTCTGTGTTCCTATAGGAAAAAAGTCACCTTAATTCAACTGATAGGGTTTGGACAAGGCTTGGAGTCGGGGAAGGAAACCTGAAATTGTTAGGGGCCAGGGAGAGTTGAACTGGCAGTTTGAACAGTCAAAGCTTTAATCACTTACTGAAATAGCAAGAGGTTAAACTAGAGAAAGCGCCAACTCCCTTCTGTCCTATCCCAGCCCCCAAGTTTTTGACGAGGAGCTGGACCCCTCAAAAATAATGTCACCAGGGCTCTTTGGACAGATTCAATAATAGAATTCATGGATTTTATGCCTGCACTTCTTGGTCTATATCTTATTCCATCTCACTCTCAAGGAATACTACACAGACTGACCCCCCTCCCTGGATGGTCCAGTATAAGTAATATAGGCCTCCAGGAGAAGTTTCAAAGACTTAATGGCTGCCTGAGTACTCAGAGAGGCAACAGCTCAATACCAACAATCCCAACAGCTGCCTGACCCAGCCACCACGTACATCTTTATATGTTAACAAAAGAAGGCAGCTATTAACCTGCTAAGCTTTTGTTGACACTTAGTGTGATTTAACGTAGCTCTTGTGACTCTTTGGTTTGACATTCCCATTTCACGGTGGGTCAACTTGGACTTAATGACTAACAAGGTGAAAAGAATCTAACAAGCCTCGCTAGTCAAAGAGAAATAGCATAGCTGGCCTGACCCTAGCAGCTTTTTGGTCCTACATGAAAAAACGGCAGCTATCCTTTTGGAGGTAAACTGTATGGCCAACTCCACTGCACAAAGCAATCCCATTGGTTCAGTGGGGCCCTTGACTTAGTTTCTCCTAAATTTCTGGGCCTACTTCACGAATTGTTTGGCTACAATGAAACATAATGGAGTCCAATGAGCTGCTGCTGCTGTTCAGCTTCAGTACCAGCTATGTAAAACCAAAAGCAGATGTGGCTGCTCCTCTCAATTACTAGAACTCAAGACAGTCCTCATGGCTCTGGCCAATACTCTCCCTGATGAACCTCACTATGTTTTAATTAGGTTTGGAGCGGTTGCCAATGACCTGTCAGGTCTGCCACATTAAATCATATAGACTGGCAGATTCAAAACACTTTTCTTTGGCCATCAAACTCAGAGAAATTGCTTAACTTTCCCAACAATTAAGTAAATGAATATTCAAATTAGGTAACATTTCTTATACAGGCATACCTTGGAGATACTACAGACTGAGTTCCAGACCATCATGAGAAAGAGAGTCACACAAATTTTGGGGTTTCCCAGTGCATATAAAAGTATGTTTACACTATACTGTAGCATATTAAATGTGCAATAGCATTTTGTCTAAAAGAACAATGTACATAATTTTAAAATACTTGATGGCTAAAAAATGCTGACACAGAGACATGACATGAACACATGCTGTTGGAAAATGATACCAATATAGACTTGTTTGATGCAGGGTTGCCACCAACTTTCAATTTGTAAAAAAAAAAAAAGTATCTGCAAGGTGCAATAAAGCAAAGTAGAATAAAATGAGGTATGTCTGTACTGACAAAAATGAAAAGCTCAGCAATACCCAGTACTGGCCAGGGAATGGATGTAAGTTACTTTTAAACACTGTTCCTGGCACGTAAATTGGTGCAGTCCCTTCTGAAAGGCAACTTTTAACTGAAAATGCACATATACACTGACTGAAAGATCCCACATCTAAATAGATATCAAAGAGAAAGAATCAAACATATATGAGGATGTGCTAGCAGGTTAATAAAAGTGGGAGTAACATGCCATTAAATTTTAATTATACCCTCTCCCATTACCTACTATATATTTCATTATAATTCCCAACAAACTTTTGGAATCTGTATCTGTACCTACCATTTTTTACTGTTTTCCCCAGGATTCCACGGAAACCTTTTTCAAAGGGTCACCGTAAGATAATTAAAACTAATGTCCTGTTAACAATCCTCATTTTTTCCATCACTAGATAGCAGTCAACACAGACTGAAATTACATTTATGGTAACTGTCTATCATGTGCTTTCATACACACAAACATATATATAAAAGCTCATATGACCTAATAAACTATCTGAAATAGATGGTATCAATCCTTTCTTACAGATGAGGAAACAAGCCAAGAGTGGCTTGCCTGAGATCACAATCATTCAGGAAAATGAACCCAGAAGATCTAAGTGCTCATCCCACTAATGGCTGGTTCTGTAACTGTCTTCTACTAGTTCCTTTTATAGAATTCTTTTTCTATTATTTAACAAAACTGAAAATCAAGATTATTCCTTTTCCTCAGTGGATTCTAACTTTATTACAGTGAACCTGAATGAAACAAAGTGAAAATAATTAGTATAAGGCCTGGTATATTATAAGGCCAAGTATTCATATTACTGACTTCCTAGAAGCATATAAAAACAGGCTAATCCAGGAGTTCAAAAGTATATATGCTCAACTCATTAAAATACCCACATCTATGGTTACACTAACTTAGATGAAAACAACCAAGCAACTATCGTTTCGTAGCAATTGGCAGACTTTAATATTCAAGAAAAATTAATTTCATCATACACATTAAAAATATAGGAAATTTCATGCAGACATGAAGCTTCCAATTCAGCTTTTGTGGCAACTTTTGAATGAGAGTTACATATAAATACAGTACATTTTACAGTTACCAAACTTCATAATTTTAGACTGTGATTTATACAGCTTCTCCTTATATTGTACATATTCCACCTTGCTCACTTGATTAGCATACCCTATATCTGCACTGCTTCAGAATATAGAAATTAAAGAAAAAAACACAAGCACAATGGACTATCTCCTCGCATTTCACAAAGTAAATGAAAATGTATGTGTATTACAGCTAATTTAAGAAAAACATTTTAAACTTTAAGGCTTACATACTTTAGTAGCTAGGACTAAAATTAAGAAATACAAAGTTAAATAAATCCTCCAGTGATACTTCTATTACTGATTGATACCACATTTTCAAGTTTAGAATATATTAACTGCGAAAGCTGTAAGAAAAAAAGTGATGCAAATTTGTGTAGAACATTTAAAAAACAATATTCATGATACAAGGGATAAATTAACAAATGAAGTAACTGATTTCAGAATTAACTAAAACATATGCTATAATTTAGAAATGTAACATTATTAAAGAAAACCTAATAGAAAAAAAATTAATAAAGCCAACCCACCAGTGTCAACCTGTTTTGCCTGTGACAAAACAAAGATCATTTGTTTTGATGCAAGTTGTAAAAAAGTGAATACTAGTCAGTGAATAAAAGTATGTCTAAGTCATTCAAAACAGCATGCATTCCTTTCTGTTCAATTGATTTTTTAAAATACTTATGTACTTTGCAAGTTTTCTTCTTTAAAACAATAGTTTGAGTTTTTTTCTTCCTTGCCACTAAATTCAAACTCATTCATGTAAGTAATAAGAATTTCCACCAAATGAACATCTGCTAAGTACTGAGGGACACAAAAAAGAGAGATCTTTAAAAAAAAAAAGTTACAGTTTTCCCAATTTTGACATGTCAAATTAACTGCATGAAACCCTCTATTGCATAGTGAGAGTAAAGGTCACGAAAGTCCCATCACTGTACACGGAAAAGGTCCCCCCAACTAGTAAGATGCCAAATAGGGTAGTGACTCCCCAGCCTAAGTGACAACAAAGGTTTAAACATTTACAAGTAAGTTTTCCTATTAAAACATGACTTTTATGCGACCAGCACATTGCTGAGATTAAATCCATCTAATTTAAATTGCCACAGAGGTCATTTAAAGCAATCACAATCATCTGTGAAAATATTCAAGAAGAGTTCTTCCTTTTCTCCAAGAAAAGGCTAAAACATTAGTCATCTCTACTTTCCAAGCTACTGGAAACAGAATAACATACATTAAAAAAATACAAAGGAAAACTCCCTCCAATAAAGATCTGCTAGAGGTAGAAATTTAAAGCAGCATATACTGTTTAAGCTCCGTCTATCAGGGAACAAAATTGGCATTAATCTGAAATTACATGATGGCTGCTGCTTACAATATTGAAGACACAGACCATGGGCAGTAATTTATCCCTGAATTTCATAATCAAAATTCCCCACATTAATACTATTATGACAGTTTTTCCTAGTATATAATTGTTTTAATGAAAAAAGTGCTTGCTTTCATAATCCAGATAATCTAAAGAAAAGACATTATTGTAAACATCACACTGTCAAACTCTGTATTCATTTAGAGTCTGAAAATCATATATTTCAAATGGGTAAATTTTATTCTTATTTTCTCTGTTTCCTAGCACTACTTTTAATAAAGGCTTTTTATTTCTCACTTTGAATGATGAGATCTCATATATTTCAAAGTGATCCATGATGAGTATGCTCTCATGAAGTGTTCAGTTTATTGTGGCCAAAAGACTTTGATAATTTCTCAGTTATTTGAATATATTTTACCAGCCTGTGATGCTATTAAATTTAACATTTCATAAAAAAGAAATGTTTGATGCTTCTTTAAGTTCATCTGAGCTAGAAAATACAAAATTAAATTAATCTGAATGATAGAAGAATAGACACAGGCCAGGCGCGGTGGTACATGCCTATAGTCCTAGCTACTCGGGAGGCTAAGGCAGGAAGATCGCTTGAGTCCAGGAGTTTGAGGTTACAGTGAGCTATGATCGTGCCACTGCACTCCAGCCTGGGAGACAGAGCAGGATCCTGTCTCTGAAGAAAAAAAAAAAAAGAAGACACATTTTACGCATAGTTTTCTTAGATTGAAAGTGAACAAAGTCCCAACTCCAGATGTTGAATATGACTGAGGATCCTTAGACTCTTCTAAAAGTTACATGTGCAATGCATACAAAACAACAAAAAAAAGATTATTATGGACTTCAATACTAATAGTCATTAATACGGCAGACTTGCAATGGACAGCATCATGAAGACGCTGGAGATTAGGTTTTTTTCCTACTGAAACACAATCTGGGCTTCAAGGAAAAAGTATACTTCAAGACATTTCCTCCATTTTCACTTGTGTAGTACAAATCTGCATGGCATAGTATATTTCTGAAAAAGCAATAGACATATTAAGAAAATAGACACTATTTCTAAATTTTGTTAGGAATAAGAAGGCACCACTGATTTGAGGTTGTGTCCTGTCATCACTGATAGTTGATTTTGAGTCGTTTATTTCAGCATTTGTTCTTACTAAACTTTTTTCCAGGTGGTATCACTTGAGACCATTATTGTGGCTTACGGACCACAAACAAGACACATTCATAGTAGTATTTCATCATAGAGAGATCATTCACAGTATATGTTGACAATACAGATTCTTTTTCCACCTGCAATGCAAACAATAATAATACTGACTATGACAGTCATGATGACCACACCACTAACAAATTCTGAGCACATATGTATCAGTGGCAGGCACTATTTTAAGAATATTCATTTATTACATACAGCTACCCCCATAAGAGAGGTACTATTAATATTAGTAGTCTCACTTTACAAAGAACAGTCACACTAATAAGTGACGGAACTGGGATTCAAACTCAGGCAGTCTTGAACTCTGAACTACTATAATATATTGCTTCTTGTCATTCTTAAAAACAAATCTATTGTTTCTAAAATGGAAGGCTTCTAAATAAATGAATTGAAACACAATAGCCAAAATATCACAAAACTTTATAGAAATGCACATAATTAAAAAAAGATGAAGCAGTACACAAGGACAAGGACATATTGTGAATATCCCTCTTATACTTGCCCTCCTACCCCTTTTTGGTTTTCCCCAGAGCCTACTCTACTTTCTATCTATAAGTGAGAGTCTGTAAGAACAGTATTATAATGATCAGCTACCATTTACTGAAAGGCTATTTCACCAGAAAGTATAGTTTTCCCTTTATGTACACGTTATCCCAAATCCTTATAATTCTGGAAGCTAAGTAATACAGGTCAAGCATCCCTAATCTGAAAATCTGAAACGCTCCAAAATCCAAAATGTTTTGAGCACCTACATAATGCCACAAGTGACAAATTCCACATCTGATTCATGTGCAGGTGGTCAAAATTTTTAAATATTGTATAAAATTACCTTCGGGCTATGCTTATAAGGCATATATAAAACATAAATGAGTTTCATATTTAGACTTCAGTCGCCTCCCAAGATATGTCATTATGTATATGCATATATTGCAAAATTGGAAAAAAATCCAAAATCCAACACATTTCTGGTCCCAAGCATTTTGAGTAAGGGGTACTCAACCTGTAATCTTCCCTTTATAGATAAGAAAACAAGAATTCAAACAGTCACTAACAGCCATGATATCAACACTTCTGTCAAGGTGCTTTGGGAGTTAAACTTTGGCAATATTTTATTCCATTCTTACCTCTACCTTGAATCCATACTGCAGAACAACGTTTTTTATATCCTCATAGCTCAATTCTATGGAAAGTTCATTTGCCAGATTTTCAAAGTGGTACAGCAGAGGACCTATGGTTTAAAGATACTATGAATTACTTGAATATAAACACACACTCATAGCTGTGTTACACTGAATTCCAAGTTGAGTAAGTTAGGTACTGGATAAGACAAACATAAAAAGTCTGGGCATTTGAAAATTTGGCCTAGTATCTGACACCCTCAAGAGATGGGCCTACACTCATGAGGAGTGAGTCCCTCTGGTCTACCTGCCTTGCACTGTGATTCACACCATAGGCCTTCACCTTTAACTTTCAAGTTACTGAAGGAGTAGATGAATCAGGTAATGCGAAGTCCTCAAATTCCAAATGTATTCTGCAATTATAATTCCTTAAGTAAATGCCAAACTGCAGTTACCAACTGTGTATCATATGAAAACAAAGAAGGAGCCTCAAGTTAACCTAGGCAGTAAAAGGTGGACAGAAGTTATAGAGAAGGTTTCCTCAAAGAAGGAAGTAACACTAGAGCTGGCTTTTTTTTTAAAGTGCACTGTTCATATCACAGCTCTAACATCTAATAACTGTGTGCCTGTGGGCAATTCACTAACTCTGCTTCATCTATAATATGACTTTTTATTTTTATTTTATTTATTTATTTATTTTTAGATAGAATCTCACTCTGTTGCCCAGGCTGGGTAGGGTACAGTGGCACAATCTGGGCTTACTGCAACCTCCACCTCCCAGGTTCAAGCGATTTTCCTGCCTCCGCCTCTTGAATAGCTGGGATTACAGGGACCTGTCATCACGCCAGGCTAATTTTTATATTTTTAGTAGAGACAGGGTTTCACCATGTTGGCCGGGCTGCTTGAACTCCTGACCTCAAGTAATCCACCAGCCTTGGCCTCCCAAAGTGTTGCAATTACAGGCGTGAGCCACCGTGTGTGCCCTGTAATTTGACTTTAAGGTGAGATAATATGTATTACACCTGTCATAAACAAGGCACTAAGTAAATGACAGGTATTACACTATTTCTATGACATCCTCCCTTTACTATTTGCTCATTCCATACATTCAAGAAACGAACATATGATTTAAAGCATGATTTTCAAATCTTTCAGTCTATCATTCTGCCCAATATATCAGCCTCATCCAGGAACCATTATCACTTAACACAGTTATATATACACCTCAGGCTAATCTAGACAATCTTCTCTTTACTTTTCATTGGGTTAATTAAAAATCCTGCAACCAGCTCTCTACTCCTACTTCTCATACAATGTGCTAACCATGGAAGATAAAAGTATTTAATAACAAGACAAAGTTTCTGCTACCAAGAGGCTTACCATTCTGTGGATCACAGGGTAAAAAAGTTTTTCTTTCTCCTTTCTCTATCCTACGTAAACGACTAGAAAAAATGACCATGAATATAATGTATATGTTAGTGCTACTTACAAAAGATAACAATTATGTAACAGGACAGATGGCAAATAATGGAGGCTTTGTGTCCCACTTACAGTGTCTAGCATATATTCTTATTTGTGTTCTTCCCCATTACCCTTTAAGAATGTTAAGAGACACTTGTAGTAGTAGGGTCATACAAAAATAGGCTGCAGGCCACAATTGGTCTATGGGCTGTAGTTTGCCAACTCCTGACTAAATGTACGAATATTTAAGGTGTTCCCATACATTATTTTATAAGATGTTAGTGTTTTTCCAGAAGAAAGTCATAACATTTTACATCCCCACCAGCAGAACAAAAGCATATCCCATCTCACTGTACTTACCTAAGCTTTAAGTAAGCAAATTTTAAAACTTAGTGAATATGATAGGTGAAAAATGGTAGCACATTTATATTGATTTATTTGACTAACAGTGAGAATGAACATTTTTTTCTGTATATAGGCTGTTTACATTTACTCTTTTTTTCATTTTTTTTTACTGAGTGTTGGAGTCTTGCTGTGTCACCCAGGTTGAAGTGCAATGGCATAAGCATAGTTCACTGCAGCCTTGAATTTCTGGACTCAAGTCATCCTCCCACCTCAGCTCCCAAGTAGCTGGGACTACAGGCATATGCCACTACACCTGGCTAATTTTTAAACATTTTTTTAGAGATGAGGGGCGTCTTGCTGTGTTGCCCAGGCTGGTCTAGAAATCCTGGCCTCAATCAGTCTGCCTGGCTTGACCTCAGGAGCTATCAGGATTACAGGCATGAACTATGTCATCCAGTTTTTTTTGTTTTGTTTTGTTTTTTAATAACTTGCATATTTATGTTGTACAGCCTATTTCATTGCTGGGTAGTTTTCTCTGTTTTCCCCCTCTAAAGAATTTTTTTAATCTAAAAATATAGTTTACTGTTGATATGGTTTGGCTTTGTGCCTCCACCCAAATCTCATCTCCAATTATAATCCCACGTGGAGGGAGGGACTTGATGGGAGGGGACTGGATCATGGGGGCAGTTCCCCCCAAGCTGTTCTTATGATACTGAGTTCTTGCAAGATCTGGTGCTTTAAAAGTGGCAGTTCCTCCCTTACCCTCTCTCCCCTGCCACCTTGTGAAGAAGGTGCCTGCTTCCCCTTCTGCCATGATTGTAAATTTCCTGAGACCTCCCCAGCAATATGGAATTGTGAGTCAATTAAATCTCTTTTGTTTGTAAATTAGCCAGTCTCAGGTAGTATCTTTATAGCAGTGTGGAAACGAATTAATACAACTGTTAAAGAAATAAAAATATATAAAGGAACTTTTGCTTCCTGTAAAGGCAGGTAGGTTAGGTTATTCAGACCGACATTCCTATTGCAAACAATGAAAGTTGGTGCATTAAACTTATTTTAAAAACTTTTTTAAGTTAGGTTGGGAAGTTAGTAAGAAATTACCAGGAACCTAGAGGTACACCTAGATGCCATTTTTACCCTGAGAATATTTCACTACCAAGAAGAAACTGATCTGCAATTTGATAAACTCTTTGGACCAAGGGGACATAAGACAAAGTCCTGGGCCTGCTCCAGGTAGAGAGTCTGAGAGATCACTTGACATTATGACAGGAACAGTAGGGGCTCTCTTTATCTTTTTCCCCCATTAATTCTTGTGCCCTCATTTGATTTTTTTCCTTTTTTCCTTTTTTTTTCTATTGGGCTATCTTTAAGGTGAGAGTAAGAAATAATAAACTTACTTCTATCCTTTAACCCCATGAGACTGCATGAAAGTTGATCTAGTGCTTACTAAAGGGACAAGGTGGTTATACATCATGGTTTAATTCTAGGGTAGATTTATAGCCTAATTTAATATAACATGGGTGGTCCAATAAACCTCAAGTTCTAATTTAGTTTAAAACAGTTCTGGTCTGACAATGCTCTGATCTCCTGGCAGAAGCAAATGCAAATTCCTTTGGGGAAAAACACTTCGACCCAGGCCTTAAGAAATCCAAAGTGTGATTTCTCAAGAACAATCCCCAATAAACCACTCAAAGTCAACAGCACAGAGAAACAAGGAATCATGAACAAGAACCAAGAAAAGCAAAAGAAAGCAGAAAATGACCTGCAAAGACTTAAGATGTTAGAATTATCAGAAATGATATGCTCAGTATTTTCAAATAAAAGACTATTGGTCAGAAGAAACTATCCAGAGTGCAGCATGGTGAGAAAGATAGCAAGAGAAGTGGTTAAGATATAGGAATGCTACCATGAGAAGTTCTAAAATATATTTGATTGCATTTCCAGAAGAAACAGAGAAAAAGAATGAGGCAGAGGCAGTATGTGAAGAAATAATGGCTACTGTTACATATTTTAAGGCTAAACGTACGATTGGTAAGAGGGGACTCCCCCCGCAAAGCTGAGAATTTTTCACAACTGATAAGGTCAATTCACAGACTGAAGAAGCCTAATAAACTGTGCACAGTATTGAAAAGAAAACTCCACACCTAGATGTAATATTATACCTGCTAAAAACTACGAAGTAAAAATCTTAAAAAAACAGAATACCTTCAGAGGAGCAACATTTTAAAAAGCTGAATTCTCAACAGCAAAGATAGAAGCTAGAGGTGACTGGGTGTGATACATTCTAAGTGTTGAAAACTACCTGCCACCTTAGTATTTTATACTGAGTGTTGAATTGGAACTAAGGTTATCAGTATGAACTTATGATTTTGTCTGTGTGTTTGTGTGTATGTATGTGTGTGTTTAGTTTTTCTTAAGGCCCTCCTTTGATGATTTTTACAAACACATATATACATATGATTTTTACAGACGGACATATACATATATTTCCTACGCTGTTTGCCAAAAAGGCCTAGATACAGTACCACTCCAGTGGCAGAAATTAGATTTTCCACTTCAACAAACCATTTCCCATTAAAAGGAACCAGGAATCCTTAGAAACAATGGCTGGTCAGAGAAAGTACAAGATGGGCCTGGAATATCTGGTTGTTTCACAAAGGAGGTACCAAACAGTGACAGCGTTTATGAAAGAACAAGAACTAGCTGAAAGGTGGCCAAACCACTTGCCAAATCTGTGACAAGTGGATTTAAACCATTTACACCTGTAAGGCTCTAAAAGTTCTGGTTAAGAGATAAAGATTGTTTGACTGGATAATAAAAATGTACTGTATGCTGTTTATAAGAGACACACCTAAAACATAAAGATTGCCACAAAAGTCTGAAAATCTAAAAGTTAGGCATAAAGATTTTAAGAGACAGAAAAAGATACAAGAAACAATTACTAATTTTAAAATAAGCTCATATAGCAATATTGACATGCCCACTCCAAGAAACATGACTTGCATCTGTGCAAAACATCTGGCATTCAAACCTCAGTAAGTTTTTTTGTTTTGTTTTGTTTTGTTTTTTTCAGATGGAGTTTCGCTCTGTCGCCAGTCTGGAGTGCAGTGGCCCAATCTCAGCTCACTGCAACCTCCACCTCCTGAGTTCAAGCAATTCTCCTGCCTCAGCCTCCCAAGTAGCTGGGACTACAGGTATGCGCCACCACACCCAGCTAATTTTTGTATTTTAGTAGAGACTGGGTTTCACCATGTTGGCCAGGATGGTCTCAATCTCTTGACCTCGTGATCCGCCTGCCTCGGCCTCCCAAAGTGCTGGGATTACAGGCGTGAGCCACCAATCCCGGCCAAACCTCGGTAAGTTTTATAAGCAGGGTAGGGGTTGGAGATAGCTTGGGCTGATGGTCACTGCTTGAGCATTTTCCAAAGTTTTCCATTAATCCCCTTCTTTTCTGCCCTACATTTTGCCCCCATTCTATATGAGGACATGCTTTCCTAAATCTTGCTCCTTTCCTATTTACTTTTTCTAGAATTAAACTTCTGGTCTCCCACCTGAGCATGGAGTGGAAATGGGCACATAAGGTAGGCATCTTGATTATAGAGGAGTCAACTGTTCTCTATATACATATTTTCAACCTAGGTTTTTCCATACAACACCTCATTTTCCAGAGTTATTTGGGTAAGGTGGCTCTCACATGTTTTTCTTCGCAAAACTTACCTATCTACCCCAACTTCTAAAAATTAGTACATTGTTTTGTCCCCCAATAACATGCCTGCCATTCTTTGTCCATGTGTTTTATACCTTTTTATAATTGTACTACTACTATAATGAGGAAAGGCTGTATGTGTTAAGTCATCTACCTTTTAAAGGGAATCTCATGTTGTAAAAAATTCTAGGCCGGGCACAGTGGCTCACGCTTGTAATCCCAGCACTTTGGGAGGCTGAGGCGGGTGGATCACCTGAGGTCAGGAGTTCAAGACCAGCCTGGGCAACGTGGTGAAACCCCATCTCCACTTACAATACAAAAAATAGCCAGGTGTGGTGGCGCACGCCTGTAACCCCAGCTACTTGAGAGGCTGAGGCATGAGAATCACTTGAATTCAGGAGACAGGTTGCAGTGAGCTGAGATGGTACCACTGCACTCCAGCCTGGGCGACAGAGAGAGATTCCGTTTCAAAAAAAAAAAAAATTCTGTAGCTTCATAATGCTCTAAAATCTGATTAGACCTGTCTTTCAATACACTTTACAAAGATATCCTTTGGTACTTTTACCAGATGTAGTTACCTTTTAATTCTTCAGATATAGTCAGATTCATTTTATTAAATTCTTCCAGATGTAGCTAAATGCCTGCCCTCCACTACCTGACTCCCAAATTTATCAGTGCATACATACACACACTCTCTCTTTTTAGAAGAAATTATAAATAAATGTGTTTAAGGAGTGCTGGTCAGGATGAAAAACTGAAAAAGGGAATTCACAGGCATTCTTCTGTTCTTTGCCTAAATCATAGCCTTACCCAAAGGACATATGCATAACAGTCCCCTTAAAAGGCTTACTAGCTTTCCTTAAACTGGATAGTGTTAGAGTCCATCAAATCCTCCTTAATTAAAGCATTTTGTAAATTAATGATCCCCCCCCATCTGATTTCATGCAATTTGGGCAACATTTTCATATATAATTTTACCTCTAATGTCATTTGTTCCAGAATGGCTGGCCATTACATTTCCCATTATATATGAATATACTGATGTTCTAATTTACATAAGCATGGTTAGGGTAAAACCATCCCCAAGAGGTTGATCTCCCAGTTTACAAAGTAACTTAAGCCTCCAGGTCTATACAATTAAAGCCAAAACCATAAGAATGTTATGAATTTACCAATATAGATGGCACTTCATCATGTCTTTGGGACATCTGAGTATGTTCCCTTTTTCAAATTTTGAAACTATACATTCACACATACTTGTAACAGTCATTAATATCCACTGTTTGCCAGGCTTTGTACCAGGTGACTAGGAAGCATTAGATCTTTGCCCTTATGGAGCTTAGAGACTAGCAATGAAAACAAAAGCATATGAGTGCTAACAAACTGAAATATATGCTACAGCAGAGTTTCTTAGAACATAAGAAATACAGAATACTTAACCCAACCCAAAAGGATCACCTGAGCTAAGTGTTTAAGAAGACACAGGGACTAGCCAAGGGAAAACAGAAGAGAAAGAAAGGGCTAAGTCAAAGGACTGGCACTTAAGGTCAGAGAAGGGGTGATAAAAAACAAAAAATAAGAAGAAGCTGAGACACGAGACAGAAGAAATATCATAAGGGCATTGTACATAATCCTGAAGAGTTTAGGTTTTCCAGAAAGCTAGAGTTTCACGCAGGGAGTCTTACAGTAACAGATTTGCATGTTAGGAAGGTGACTGGTGATTATGTGGAGAAATGACAAAGGCTGAAGACAACTTGAAGGCAGGGGCATCCTTAAGGAAACGACTACAGTAATCCTAATGCTAATCCAGGCAAGAAACCGAGAAATTAGACCAATGGTTCTCAACTGGGGATGACTTTTCCAACATCCTCCAGCCCCAGAGGGCAACATTTTTCAGTATCTAAAGACATTTTGGTTGTCAAAACTGGGAGGTACTACTGGAGTCTTAGAGGCCAGGAAGGCTGTTAACCATCCTACAATATACAAGCCAGACCCCACTTCCCTCATCACTCCCACTGAAGAATGAGCCAGCCCAAATGTCAATATCACAATCGAGAAACCCTGGAATAGAAGGATATTCAAGAGCGATTACGTAGCTTTAGGAGATACAACTTTTAGACTGACTAGAGACAAACAGTGAGGAAAAAGAGGGGTCCTATTGACTGTTTTGTGTCCCCCTGCCTCCAAATTCATATGTTGAAACCCTAATCCCTAGTGTGGCTGTATTTGAAGGTAGGACTTCTAAGGAAGTAATTAAGGTAAATGAGGTTGTAAGGGTGGGGTCCTCATTCAATAGGATTAGTGTCCTTGTAAGAAGAGACACCAAAGAGCTCACTCATGCACTCATTCACTCCTTCTCCCTCTATGCACAACCAAAGAAAGGCTATGTGAATACACAGCAAGAGGGTAACCCCTGCAAATCAAAGGAAGAGCCCTCACTAGACACCAACCTGGTGAGCACTTGGAATTCCAGTCATCAGAACTGTGGGAAAATAAACTTGTTATTTAAGCCACCCAATCTGTGGAATTGTTATGGTAGCCTGAGTGACCTAATAAAAGGGGTAACAAAAGGCTCCCAGTATTTTTGTTTGGGGGAATCTGAGTAGATGAAGAATAGGAAAGATATTGGGAGGCATGGAATCGTTTTCTGTTTTGTTTTGTTTTTTTTTTTTGAGATGGGGGCTTGGGGCATGTTGCCCAGGCTGATCTTGAGACAAAGATTTTGAAGTATCTGTGGTACATCCAAGTTGGACATACTGGCTTGGAGCACAAGAGAGATATTTGGACCAGAGATACAGATTGGGAATCGAAAGAGCAGGAAAAACCATGAGATTAAGTAGGAGGAATATGGAGTCAAAAATTGAGTACATAGCATAAAAAATGAAAAACACAGATTAGATGCCCAGAACATACCAACATTTAAAAGAAAACTGATTGAGACTTTTTTACATTCTTTAACTTATACATGCAAAAGATGTATAAGTTAATACTTTATAAATTATTAACCTTCCAAATAACTATTTTTTAAGGACTGTGTTTCTCCATTATTACAATTTTCAAAATTGTTTTGAAACTCCATAGTGGAATTAGCTCTCCTAACTGACTTCCTGTTAACCAACGTGCTCCATTACTTCTGATGCCCATGACAGATCGTAAGTCACACTATAGTACATCTACTCTTATCAAACAGTATACTTATCAGGAGCCAACTGTATGTGCTTCAGGTAGTTACAATTATTGTATCATATAACTTAATAAAATATTCATAAACCAATAAAACAAATGTTAAAACAAAAAAGCTGTTTCTATGAAAGTCGCATGCTCTGGGAATACATAAAACCTTATCAGAACTCAGTAATGGGGGTCATAAATTTAATTATGTAAACACAGGGTCATCTTAATGCTAACTTACAAATTAACCCAGGGTAATCAAGAAATTGGCTCTGGGCTTCGAGCCTGTCTTTGCCACATGTAAGCTACAGGACTGTTCTGCTAGTTATTTAAACCAAGACTCAGTTTCTTCAACTATAACATAGTGCCATTTCAATACCCGGCTGCTTTGAGACTCCATAAGGGACCAACACAGTACCTAACCCACAGTAATCAAATACCCAGTAGGTAATATCTTTCCATTTTTCTTTGGGAAAACCTTCCCAAGGTAACTACTTTTAAAGAAGACTTAAGGTTTGGGATATTTATTTTATTATGATTGCACCGTACAGCTGCTTTCATCTGGTCCTAAGGAATTCTTAAGAGAAGTTTGCAAAAGACTTATTACGACCTCCAGGGCTTAGTCCCAAATGGCAAAATTTCTGGTGAATTAACATCATTAAAAAGAGAGTAGGTAACAGAAATCAGTCACAAAACTAGACCCATCTGAAAGGCCAAGGGCTCAAAACCATGTACGTTATGTCCTTTTATGCAGTATAATAATCCTTATCTTGAAAACCTTTATGTTCTAGTCTGGATGTCTTTCTGAACACAGATTATGTATCTCATTAAAGAACACATGTATATCTACCTGGATATTATCATTATACCCCCTTTATTTTAAAAAGGAGAAAAGCAGCAATTTCCTTTAGATTCTGGACTGTAGGGACCATGTTATATTCATCATTTAATTTCTAGCATCGAGTAGTAAGTAGAATGCAGTAAAAAAAGATTTTTGCATTAAAAAAAAATTGTGTTTCTATTCTTTAACTCAAGGTAATCACAGAAGTTATGACACCTACACTCTTCCCAGTATATGGATGTACTAGGGAGGAAGATTCCATGGGAGAGGTAAAATCTCTCCCCTATGCTTCATTATAGAAAGAAAAACAGAACACTCTCTTCCTAACAGAACGGACCACTGTCTCAGCATGTGGGATGGAGATAATGAGGGAATGATTACCTACCATCAGATCAACAATTAGTATACACTGAAATTACAACGACTGTGAGACTGACCTAAGTATGAATATACAACTTTTGAGCTTCCACTGCCTTTGGAGGGATCACCAGTCTAAAGGAAACTGTAGCGGTTTTAAAACATTTACAACATAATTCTGATATTCATGAACATTTGAGATTGTGAAGTTAAACGTAATACAGCTGTAAGTACTCAGATTAATATATAAAATTTTAGTAAATATTAAAAAACTTACCTAGATTTATCCAAATTCCACCTGGCTTGAGTATTTTCCATATTGTATCAATATAATCAATTACATTGTGAGCTGTGTCTATGAAGAAACAGGTAGCAATACAGTCCCAGGTATCTAATGAAGAAAAATCAAATTACTACATCTGTTATGTTATTTTGCTTTTTTCTTTTAATTATTTAAATTTTCCAGTTACCTTTTACAGAGTATTAATGTTTGACAGAGATACAGAAGCTAAACTTCTGATCAACACTATAGTCACAGTAACCAATCACTTATAAGAAATACTGATATCAATAATCTAATTAAGTAATCAATTTGGAAATCATCCCCAATAACACTGATATTATAATCTAATCTCTACATATTATTACCAAATTATATTTGTAAGAGCTTTGTTTATCCTCTATTCAACTTCTAGCCTTCATTTAAAATCACTGAAAACAAAATAATAGTCATTCAAATTTAAACTAGTGTTAACCACCAATTCTGGCAGGTTTCAGAAGACTGCAGGCACCAGTTGCCAATTGAGAAATGAATGACATCCAAATACCTCAACATCTACCACAACTTCAAATAATTACCAGGGAAAAGGGGGAGCCAGGGGCAGGCAGAAGCAGTGGGTGGAAACCCACCAGAGAATACCGTTTGCCACTAGGAGGTACGGTGTCTATACAAATGCTGGTGCAATAAAGTCACTGGATCCCATGGAGGATTACCTTCATCATCTGTTCTCTCAAACCTTGCTCCAGAAAAAGGGGACTTTTACTTGCCTAAGTGATGTTTTCCATTATTTCATTCCTTATCCACAACACCTAACATCTTCCATCTCTCCCTTTCTTCCTTCAGAGTACAGGTTGTCCCAATCTCAGAGTTCAGAGAAAAATAAACAAAAACTTTCTATGTTGTAAAATAAAGAAATAAATAAATGAATGAATAAAACAATCTTGTGTTGTTGCTACCCCTGCTTCAAGCCCTCCAATGGCGTCCTGTTTCTCTGAGTACAATTCCAAGTCCTTGCTATGGCCTGCCTGCCAACAAGTTTGCCTCATCAAATCTTCTCGAGGCTGACCTCTCACCACTGTACCCACTGCTTACTACAGCCTAGCTTCTCCTTGAGCAGAGCAAGTACTCTCTCTACTCCCTAATCCTCTTCCCTTGCCATTCCCCATCTGCAACATTTTCCCTTCAAATATCTCAGTGGTTTGCCTCTGTACTCTTTCAAGGTTCTCTGCCACACGGTTTTCCTTTTTTAGTTTCTACTCTAAAAGGCTTTCTAAAAGGCTTTCCCTGACAACTCTATATAAAGCAGCAGCCTCTCCCCAGTCACTCTGTAACCCCTCTTCCCTGCCTTATTTTTTCTTCCTTACAATATTAGATTTGTTATTGCCTCACTTTCTCTATTAGAAAAGATGTTCTCTGTGGACAGGGACTTTGTTCACTGTTCTCTTTTGACACCTAGAACATACCTGGTACTTAGTAGGTGCTCAAGAAATACCTATTGACTCAATGATCTTGCTGAACCCTCACTATTCTATTTTGTTTTTCTTTTACTGCCAATCTCCCTCTCCTCTTTCCCAATTATCATCTCCCTTTCTCTCATGCCTAGCTCAGATTTCTTCAACAGTTTGCCAGGCTGAAGTCAACTGCGCAGCCTGACTATGAAAGTCCTCCATGATCTGGAACAAATTTACTTTTCTAGCAATAGCTCCCATTAAATCCCATTAAATCTCCCATTAAATATTTTCCTTCCCTGACAGTACAGCTGTGCTGCCATCCCCAATCACCTTATTCATATCTTGGTACTTCTGTCTGCTTCAAATGCTATTTCTCTCAAGAGAAAGCCTCACTATGAACAGCTTCCTTCTTACACTAATAACCTTTCATTTTTTTGGTATTCATTACTCATTTAAACTTTGTTTACATGGTATCTCTTAGTATTAATGGGCCCAATAGGGCCCATATCTAAATTTCTTGACTGTAGATATCTTACACTTCTTATTTCCTATCACTGCCTTGTACATGACCTTGAAAAACATTCTAAATTGACACTGATGTATGCCTTAGGTTCTACCGTCAAAATGAATGATCTAAACCTTGATTTAGGATAAAACTGGCTCATTAAATTTAGAATAAAGGACAAGACTTTTTCAATGCTTGATTTTGACTTACTGCATTCTGAATAAATCTCTTGAAAATCTCCTGCTGTCATAGAAAAGTTAGAACCAGGAGGAAGACTGTGGGGGTCAACATCAGGGAAAAAGATGGGTCGAATCTGATCAGCTGATCTCCGGTTATTGCTAAACTGATGGATCCAAGGATAAAGTTTGTATTTATTAATTTCAGAACATCTGCAAAATATGAGTATAAAATCAGCTGTTAACTAAATATTTTACCAAGAAAATCCACTTTAAATGCTAAAATATACTGTTTAATTGAAGATTTGCACATAAAATTAATATTTAAAGAGTCACTATTACAGCTTCCCTAATTATCTGAAAGTGTACATATACATGTAGATGACCAACCAATTATGGATTAAAGACAGAAAAAAAGTAAATTCAAAGATATAAATTTGCTGTTCATTTAAATTTTTTAAAATGTATTTCTAAACTTCAAAACCAAGTAAAACAGTCCAACGAGGTTTTTTAAAATGGTACTGGTTTCAACTAAAACAGTTTGCATCTATTTTTTGTATAACCCTCTTCTTTTTCCCTTTTTCACCAACCTCCTAAAACTCATACTGCCATCCGAGACAACATATTATTTAAACAAGGCAGCTACTCAATGTACATCTTCTGGCTTTAAAAATAACAATTCTTTTCCACTGCCTTCCAAAAGAGGCCACACAAGTTCTGAGAGATCTTTCCAACTCAGTCATGAGAGCATACTTGGCCATTTTATAAGAACTTGATTAAGGAGAAACAGTTATAATTGCTAAACTAAACTCTTATTTAACTACAGAAACAAGGAGGTAAAAAAGCTTAAGGAATAAATTTAAAAATATTCCTTCCTGGTTCATACTTAGTCCTGAAGATTTTGTACAGAAATCATTTCATGGAATGCCCAGTCACCTTCTATAAAGTCACTTACCCATCCTGTTTCAACATTCTAATAACTAGGCAATTGGTTCAAGTGATAATTTGTATAAGTACTTTGATTTTAACATAAGAAACATTTCTGATAGATATAATAATCAAATGCTATGTACTTATCTTCAAATTCAAAATTGCTCAAGAAAATAGCTAAGTCAATCTGATTCTGAGAAATTACTATTTCCAGCAAAAAATAAATTAAATACCTGTTGAGTACAAAGTTGGAAGAAAAGAGCATAAAAAAACTCCATTCATTTCCTTGACAAGCATAACCTAGCATAGCTATTTCCCAGGCCAGTCTTCCTAGTCCAGCACCAGGTACCAGAATATTTACTTTAGAAGGATCCCTGAAATGAAATAAGGCAATTATGTCCAACCCCTCAAAGAAAAAAAGACAAAATCCATATTAACAACTAAAAACTTACTCATTTACTCAATAAGAATAAGCTCACTAAAACTCTGACTTCTCACAATCAAGAAATACTTCTAAATATCAAAAATAAGAGGTATAAGGAATTATTATGTATGTTCCGATATCAAATGAGGGTTTTAGCCCTCAAAAATTATTTTTCAGAAAAAAGGAGTCCCCTTACATCTGAAGACTTATAAAGTCACTCATATTCCTAATAAGCTGACACCCTGAACAACCATTTTAGAAAAACAAATTATTCCAAGGGATCCCAATTAAATATGAAGAGTTTGAACAAAAGTACTTCATCATATGGGACAATAAACACAACATAACTTTATTTCTAAATTTTATATGTAACCCAATTGTTTATGTTAGATTAAACAGATGTAGAGTTTAATGTGTCGGGTACATCCCTAAATCCCTATATATTTTAGTTGACAGGAATTTGAGGGAGGGGATATTTTCATGGGGGAAATGGGAAACGGCCCTCTAATTAAACATACATGATAACAAATATATTACACCAAACCAGAGGTTCACAACCAAACTGATCTCTACCTACTAGCACCACACTGCCATTACGTATTTCCTTCACATAAGATCCATCATTCCACTTTCAAACCACTAAAAGCTTTACCAAAACAAGGCTTTTTCTTAGGAATTTTGGCAAATCAATATAATCCTGAGGACACTAAAATTGTAGTCTTACAAGAAGCCAAAGGAAAATGTATACAATCAGCTAATATCACGTCAAGTAAAAAGAAACTTCACTACTGTATTTCCTAAATTTGGTTCACAAATCAAATGCAATTTCCAAATCTACTCCTACTAATTATTTTTTATCTTTAACTACATGGCCTTTAAGTTTGGCATGCTCCAAGCAGCAACAGGGCACTTTACTAGCAGCCCATATAACCTTTGCATGTCACACTTCAAAATAAAAAAGAAAGAACACTATGGGGCTTTTGAAAACTCATAGCTCTAGGACTCGGGTGCTATTCCTTATATAAGGGACCTGCCATGATGGCCTGCTACTCAGACCTAATCCTCTCTCACTTCTCACTCCCTACCAGGCCCACCAAAACCCCTACGCTGCAGAATTACCTTTCTTTTCTCAGTTCCCATCTGCCCAATCATAACATGCATTTCCAGCCCTACCCCAGCAAGTGGCTGTTCTCAGCTTAGAATTTTTTTTTTTTTTAATTATCTGATCAAAGTCACGCAACAGAAAGAAAAAGGATTTGGAAGTAAATTCATATAGTATTTAAATATTTATATAAAAATAACCAGCAATCAATTTCCAAATGGCTGATGACCCCAGTAAAATATTACCACGCAGAAGTTAGAAATTATGCTACCCTGAAGCTGAAGGGAAAGCTGTGCCAATAATGTTAACAACAATTATTTTGCTAACTTATGGAAAGTTAACTTAATGACTGCTTTTACCAAATTATCCTTAACTAAACAGAACCACAGAACTCTCTACCTCAACCTAATGGCAGAAAATATATTAACAGTACCTTGTATTAAAACTGCTATTGAAAGGCTATCATCAAGTCACAGAATGCAGAATACATCAAAGTCCTATCTTAAGAGTTAACAGACACTAATACAGATCTAAATTACAGGCATTATGACAAAGAGGAAGTGGACATGTAAGAAATGCATTAAAACAAACCCTCTAGAACTGAAAAAATGATCAAGAACTATGCAATGAATGGGTAAGATGGAGAAAACTTTTCCCTAAATCTTTGTTCTTAGCTAGATTTTCTTCATTTGGTCTTTACACAAGGGATATTAACAGCATAATAAAAAGTTCCTCTAATTATGATGTGTATGAAACTAAGGCACTCTAAGTGGGAATTTCTGCTATGAATCCGCATAAAGTCTAGGGCATTTCTATGAGGTCATTTCTGTGGAGAACAATAAATATAAATCTAATACAGACCTTAATGGTGAGACAACCTTAAACCAGGCTGAATTTTTTTTTAAGCAGGAATAGTGAGGCATACAATATGTGGCTCAGTAATCAAATGGTGCCTACTTGAGATTCTTAGGGAAAACAAGCAAGTCAACAAGTTTACCTAGTTAATAAGGTACAAATACAGAGAAGCAGTACATTTACTACAAATGTGATCTCCCTAATAACAGGAGGAAAAGTTTCAACAGTTTATTTAAGACAAACAGGAATGGAGAAGAAAGGATACATCTGTAAGGACATGGAGCCCATGTGTCTAAAGAGGCCACAGATCACATTTCCATCACCCTTTCTGCTCCAGCTTTTTCACCAGCAGTAAATATTGCTCTTGACAGAGGTTTCCTTTGCTGCACACAGAATGATCTTTGCACTGCAGTTGTAAATTTTAAAACTCCAACACAAAATGCTGTCTTGTTGGGTCAATATTATGACACTTGGCTGACCCCTAGTGGTAGAAGTAAATACAACTTTTAAGTACCTACAGTGGTTCTCTTTGAATCACAGTACTGTCAAACAGTACAGTACAATAAAAGCCACTAACTACATGTGGCTACTGAACACTTAAAATGTGGCTAGTGCAAATTGAGATGTGCTGTAAGTGTAAAATAAACACCAAATTTAAAGACAGTATAAAAAGTAATGAAAACATCTCATTAATAATCTATTACATCAAAATTTTAAAATAAAACAAAATTGCTTCTTTTAAAAAATATGGCTGCCCTGAGCACACTGTCTGTGGCGTAGTCCTGCTCTGCAGAAGCAGTCAAAAAAATTTTTTTTAAATATGAAAAAACGATCTAAAGCAGCTATATGGCAAAATGTCAAAGTTTAACAGAGCTAGTATTGAAGTTCTTTTTTTTTTTTTTATTTGAGACAGTCTTGCTCTGTTGCCCAGGCTGGAGTGCAATAGTGCCATCTCGGGTCACTGCAGCCTCTGCCTCCCAGGCTCAGACGATCCTCCTGCCTCAGCCTCCCAAGTGGCTGGGACTACAGGTGTGTGCCACCATGCTCAGCTAATTTTCGTATTTTTTAAGAGATGGGGTTTCGCCGTGTTGCCCAGGCTGATCTTGAACTCCTGAGGGGCTCAAGCAACCATGGCCTCCCAAAGTGCTGGGATTACAGGCGTGAGCCACCACACCCAGCCAAAATTATTTTTATTCATCATAGAAAATGGACTATAAATCAAGAGTGTTTAACACCTCCTAACTTACCTCTTCATCAACTCCCAACAAAGAACTCTTTATTTCAGCCAGACAACTTCTCACTGATCCCAGAAAAGACTTTCTCATGTTAATCTTTAGTGCTTTTACCCACAGAAACTCAAATTATTACCTTATCATTATAAATTATCACTTCATCTATATTTCCTAAATATCCCAGGCAAAGTTCCCTGAACTCTCTTCTGTATGCTTTCAACAGTTCATTCATACTTCTATTATAGTTTACATACCAAGGTTCCTCACTTGGCATCATTCACTTAACACGTACCGCAACTATGGCTTGCAGGCCAGTCACCTGTCACTGTAAATGAAGTTTTACTGAAACACAGCCATACTCACTCATCTAAGAATTGTTTATTGCTACATTCCTACAACAAGGCGCTAAGCAGTCTCAACAGAGACCACATTGCCGGCAAAGCCTAAAACATTTACTGTCTGGCACTTCAAGAAAACATCTGCCAACCCCTGATCCAATACAATACCCCAAATCTCTTTCATAGCAGTACACAGAGCTTCCTTCACTCACTGCATGATTGTAACATAATTTATCAAAATCTCCTAATTAAGGACATTTACATTGTTTCCAATCTTTCATTATCATAATGTTAAAACTAATACCCTTAGAATGAATAACTCCTTTTTATTTTGAAAAATTGTACTTCCCACACTATATAGTGGCATGAATAACTTTCACAGGCAGAAATATATGTGTAGAACAACTTCCCTTAAATTGAACTTCAAGAATCAAGATACGCATTTGTTCTTTGTTTTGTTTTGTTATGAGACAAAGTCTCACTCTGTCGCCCAGGCTAGAGTGCAGTGGCACGATCTTGACTCACTGCAACCTCCGCCTCCGGGGTTAAAGTGATTCACCTGCCTCAGCCTCCTGAATAGCTGGGACTACAGGCCCGTGCCACCACACCCAGCTAATTTTTTATATTGTTAGTAGAGAGAGGTTTCACATGTTAGCGAGGCTGGTCTTGAACTCCTGACCTCAGGTGATCTACTTCAGCCTCCCAAAGTGCTGGGATTACAGGCGTGAGCCATGGCACCTGGCCAAGATCTGCATTTGAATTTTGACAAATAAGCCAAATTGTTCTACGTAATTTTTTGCTAATTTATTCTTCCACCAGCAACGTTTTTATGTTTCCTAACACCTTCACTAATAGTTATCTTTTAAACCTTTGCAATAAGTAAAAAATGGCATCTTAAGGTGGTTTTTACATTTGCATTTCCTTATGAGATTGAGTGTCCTGTATATCTTTTTCTGTGATTTAGTTACAGCATTTGTCTACTGGGTTATGAATGCTGAGTGGTTTTCTACTGTGTTATCCCTCTAGATCTGTAAGCACTTGAAATCTTGACTTGAAAGAAATATGAAACACATACTTGTCTTTGGTCTAGGAGGGCTTTCAGGATGAGGGAGAAATCTATCTTTAGTCTCCAAACTACCACCTGCACTATTTGGCAGTCTACATTTCCTCCAATGTCCTCCATTTTCTTTTTTAAAATGAGTTCTCCTAGCTAAAATAATCTTTTCATGAACTATAATTTACATTATTTATTTTATCTTAAGTGGGAAAAAAAATGCTTCTTTAGAGCTCAGAGTATTTTTTTCCTTATGCCCAACTATATAAAAGAAAAAATAAATTCAAACCAGTCAGTAGTGCCATCAGTATCTTTTTAGTGTTTGTGTATATAATATTAAAATGCAAAGAAATAACAGATTTCCCCCCACAAATCACTTCAAAGTCTTCTAAAATTGAAGTCGCTAATGAAATTAAATCTAAAAAATACAGTCCAGCGACTTTTAGACTCAAAAAGTGTGATTTGACATGTTAGCCTTCCTTCCAGACAGGATGCAAGCTTAAGAATCTATATTTCCTTACCTACTTAATAAGCTTTACAACACTGAATTCTTATATTTAAATGATTAGACATTCACTTGGAAAATTTTTTTTTTAAATCTCAATACATACTGGTCTGACCATCAATTAAGAAGAGTTATTACATTATGTTTATGCTCACATGTGAGAAAAAGGTTTAAATCCTAAGCTCATTCTTTAAATTAAAAACATATATATTGTAAATTTCAATAAGCAACTGCTCACTAGTGTTCAAATCCTATTTAAAACAAAAACAAACCAGAGGATAACAACTACTGAAGTGTTTGGCATTCAGCACAACGAAAAACACCATTTCCTTAATCAACAAACAGACTCTACACAAAAGCAAGTCAATCTGTGGCTTCAAAGCTGCTTGTGCTTGCAAACTCGGGCATATTAAAAACTCTAAACATAGACAAATTGGAGAAACTGATGTATGTGTTTCCTTAGGAAAAATATTTTAATGACCACAAATATAGTTAATTCTACACATATTTCATTAAGTATATGTTCTTCTATAGGCAGTTCAATCAGAAAAGGCCTTCAGTGAAATTTAAACACACACACACACACACACACACACACACAGGCTAGCTGACATAAATTTGTGTTAACTCCAGCCTGAGTATAAAGACATTAAATTCCCCAGGTACTCACTGTGGCATAAACAGAGTCCTAGAAATTTATCTGAAAGATACAAAGTTGACCAGAATTTATCTAGCATCAACCTGGATTCTGAAGGGCTACAATTAATGACCCTTTTCTTTTTTTTTGAGATGGAGTCTCACTCTGTCGCTCAGTTTGGAGTGCAGTAGCTCGATCTCGGCTCACTGCAACCTCCACCTCCCAGGTTCAAGCGATTCTCCTGCCTTGGCCTCCCAGGTAACTGGGATTACAAGTGTGCGCCACCACACCCAGCTAATTTTTGTATTTTTAGTAGAGGCGGGGTCTTACCGTGTTGGCCAGGGTGGTCTTGAACTCCTGACCCCAAGTGTTCCACCCATCTTGACCTCCCAAAGTGCTGGGATTATAGGCATGAGCCGCCACACTCGGCCTAATACCCCTTTTCCAGGCTCTAGGGTTTACTTACTCTGGCAAAGCTATGATTTCAATATGGATGCAGCCCTTACTGTGTTTTATTAGGTTTCCTGTTTAGGTTTTTTTGATAGCTTACCTTATCTACTATAAGGAAACCAATCTAAATCAAGTAAGTAAAACAAATAACATACAAAGAAATATAACCAAAAAAAAGTGCAATAGATATTACATTTCAGGGTACTTCATTTAAAGTTTATATATACCTATCCACTTTTATAACAATTACTTTCAGGAAAGGAAACTGGGTAACTGAGGAACAGTTATGAAGAACAGTTATGGGAAGGAGAGTATATATCCCTTGAAACCTTTTAAGTTTTAAATCCTGTAAAATGTTTTACTTATTTAGAACAGTTTTAAATTATTTTTATTTTAAAAATAACCTATTGTTACCATTTAGTTAACTCATCCTTTCCTCACCAGTTTACATTTTGTCAAGTAACAATAACAATGGAAAAGTAACAGTGTGTGCTAGTTCACTAATTATCTTTAACAATGGCATGCCCTTTTAGTATTGCTGACACTGTTATACTAATTAATGGTCTCATACATGATTCTATAATCACTGAGTCTAAACAAAGTCATGTTTTAAGTGCCAGAAATGATGTTCATATAAACATTTCACATTCAGCCTCCAACATTCACTCAAACGTTGGTACATTTCTATTAAAAGCCTTATCAATTAAAACCTACATATATTTCAACAACAGATATTTGAATTTTGAGGTATACCTGGACTTTATAGAAAGTATTAAACTAGTATCTATTACTTTATAAAGCAGGGCACTGAATATATCTATTGAGAGAGAATACCAACTAGAAACTTTAAGAATATAACATCTTTTTGGAAACAACAACATTTATTTAAAAGATTATTTACCATGACCAAGTGGAATTTATCCCAGGAATGCAAGGATGGTTCAACATAAGAAAATCAATTGATGAAATATATCACATTAATGGAAGAAAAAACATATATATCATCTCAACTGATGCAAAAAAGATATTTGACAAAATTCAGCACTCTATCAGAAAAACCTTTAGAAAACTTAAGAAAATTTGGCTGGGCATGGTGGCTCACACCTGTAATCCCAGCACTTTGGGAGGCCAAGGTGGGCAGATCACTGGAGGTCAAGAGTTTGAGATCAGCCTGACCAATATGGTGAAACCCTGTCTCTACTGAAAATACAAAAATTAGCCAGGTGTGGTGGTGGACGCCTGTAATCCCAGCTACTCGGGAGGCTGAGGCAGGAGAATCGCTTGAACCCAGGAGGTAGAGGTTGCAGTGAGCCAAGATCGTGCCAGTGCACTCCAGCCTGGGTGACAGAGCGAGACCCTGCCTTGAGAAAAAAAAAACTAAGAAAATTCTTCAACATGATAAAGGGTATTTATGAAAGTCCCACAGCTACTCAATGGTGAAGGACTGAAAGCTTTCTCCCTAAGAACAGAAACAAGGAAACAAAAGGCATTCAAATTGGAAAAGAAAAGGTAAAAACGAGATCTCTTCTTGCATAATGTGATCCACAAAGTATCCCTAAGAAAGTTAATAGAGCTAAAAAAAGCAAGATTACAGGGTACAAGATCAACACACAAAAATCAGTTGTGTTTCTACTACACCTGCAACAAAAATTCTGAAAAGTAAATTAAGAAAGCAATTCCATTTATAATAGCATCTAACACAGGGATATCGAATCTTTTGGCTTCCCTGGGCCACACTGGAAGAACTGTCTTGGGCCACACATAAAATAACAATAACAACAGCTGATGAACTTAAAAAAATAAAAAATAAAAAAACCCTCACAATGTTTTAAGAAAGTTTACAAATTTGTGCTGGGCCACATTCAAAGCTGTCCTGGGACGTATGCAGCCCACTGGCCATGGGTTGGATAACTTTGATTTAAAGGAATTATATACATACAGATAAATCTTTTTTTTTTTTTTCTTGAGACAGCGTCTCACTCTATTGCCCAGGCTGGAGTGCAATGGCACGATCTTGGCTCACTGCAACCTCCACCTCCTGAGTTCAAGCGATTCTTCTGCCTCAGCCTTCCAAGTACCTGCAATTACAGGTGCATGCCACCATGCCCAGCTACTTTTTGTATTTTAGTAGAGATGGGGTTTCACCATGTTGGCCAGGCTGGTCTTGAACTCCTGACCCTGTGATCCACCTGCCTCGGCCTCCCAAAGTGCTAGGATTACAGGCATGAGCCACCATATCCGACCACATACAAATAAATCTAACCAAAGTGAAAGACCCGTACACTGAAAACTACAAAACACTGCTGAGAGAAATTAAGCTCTAAATAGATGGAAAGACATACTGTGATAATGTGTAAGATTTAACATTGTCAAGATCTCAGTACTACCCAAAGCAATCTACATATTCAGCACAATCCTTAATCAAAATTCCAACAACCTTTTCTGCAGAAATGAAAAACCCTGAAATTCACAAGAATTACAAGAGGGCCCCAAAATAATCTTGAAAAACAACAAAGGACTCACACTTCCTGACTTTGAAATTTATAAATCTACAGCAATTAAAATAGTATGTTATGGCATAAGGACAAACATACAGACCAATGAAACAGAATACAGAGTACAGAAAAAAACCCACATATATGGTCCACTAATTTTCAACAAGTCTACCAAGACCATTCAATTGGGAAAGGACAGTCTTTCTTTTTGTTTTTGTTTTTTAAACAAATGTACTGGGAAAACTGGATATCCATATGCAAAAGAATGAAGTTGGATTACTACCTTAACCACATATAAAAATTAACTCAGCTGGGCGCGGTGGCTCACGCCTGTAATCCCAGCACTTTGGGAGGCTGAGGCGGGCAGATCACGAGGTCAGGAGATCGAGACCCTCCT
>NW_016810765.1:315116-364603 GCF_001698545.2 Rhinopithecus bieti
AAAAAAAAAAAAAAAAAAAAAATTAACTCAAAATAGATCAAAGACCTAAACTTGGGAATTAAAACTATAAAAACTTTAGTTTATTTTTAAAATTCTTTTCAACTTTAGAGGTAAGTCTTTGCAATGTTGCCCAGGCTGGGGTGCAGTGGCTATTAGAGGTGCAATCACAGCGTACAGCACACTACACCCCTGAACTCCTGGGCTCAAGCAATCCTCCTGCCTCAGCCTCCTGAGCAGCTGGGACTACTGGTACTTGCCACCATGCCCAGCCCAAGTATTTCTTTTTTTTTTTTTCAGTGTAAGTAACCCATACCAAGTATTTCTTAACGTTGCAAAGATATTCCTACTACTCTGATGCAGGAAAAATGTTAAAATCATCAAACATGAAAGGTGAGATGCATATGAAACCTCAGAAAGCAATAATATCCTGCATTGCCATATTTCTAGATGCAAGACTTATGGACAAATAAGTGATTATTAGAAGCAGCTAATACATGCAAATATACCAGAAATTAAAATCACTTAATGATTCAGTCAGCACCACCCCTCCCCCCATCCCCCAGCCCACTAGTGGCCTAATAAGACTAAGGAGAAATGATTGTTTTCTGGTCATTAATATTACTTTATTGTCTACTATTCCTTTACATACAATGTCTGGCATTCAATTAAAAAAATTAAGAAACATGCAAAGAAGCAAGATAATGTGGAACTCATTGTTATAAGGAAGGCTTCAAGAAAACAGTCACACAAACAGAATGTAAGAATCATCCGGTAGGGATTTTAAAATATCCATGAAAAGTATGTTAAAGCATCTAGTGCAAAATGCAGATCACATATACAAAAAAGGAATTTCGGTAGAGAGAGTAGAGAGTATATGTGTATGGCTGTGGATGTATATGTAAGTGCTAGAAATTAAAAAAAATCAAAAAATGAGTAAAAAGAGTTTTTTTACTCGCTTATTAAAAAAAAATAGAAAGAAAGAAGAAATTCTTTTTTTTTTTTTTTTTTTTTTTTGGAGATGGAGTTTCGCTCTTGCTGCCCAGGCTAGAATGCAATGGCATGATCTCAGCTCACTACAACCTCTGCCTCTTGGGTTCAAAGGTTTCTCCTGCCTCAGCCTCCCAAGTAGCTGGGATTATAGGGGCACACAACCACACCCAGCTAATTTTTCTATTTTTAGTAGAGGCAGGGTTTCATCATGTTGGCCAGGCTGGTCTTGAACTCCTGACCTCAAGTGATCCACTCACCTCAGCCTCCAAAGTGCTGGGATTGTAGGTGTGAGTTACCACCCCAGGCCAAGAACTCTTTCAAAGGACTTATCAGCAGATTAGCATAATAAATAATCAGTGAAGTTGAAGTTAGCTTAACAGAAATTATCCAAATTATACTATAAAGGGCTGGGAGGAGAAAGAGTGTGTGGAAAGAGTCACGTGAAACCTAAGAGATGACATGAAATGGTTTAATACTTAATATACATGTAACTGGAGTACCAGAAGAGAAAGAATTAGAGAAAATGATAGAGAAATAATGTGAAGAGATAATAGCAAAGCATTTCTGAATTGATGATACAGATCTACCCAAACCCCAAGACATTAGCAAACCCCAACCAAGATAAATACAAAGGAAACCACATTTAAGACACCTCACAGTCAAACTGCTAAATAAAAAAGGTGAAGGCAGAGTGGGGAGAATGGGGAGTAACTGCTTAATGGGTATGAGGTTTTATTCTGGGTTGATGAAATGTTTTGGACCTACACAGTGGTGGTAGATGTACAATACTGTGAAAGTACTGAATGCCACTGATTTATTTAAAATGATTACTTTTGTTATATGCAATTCGCCTCAATAAAAAACTAAGGGGAAAAGACATAAATATATAATTCTCAAAATTAAAAAAAAGTTAACATGACGCTTTAACATATGAAGACAGTTTCACTCATAAAAGAAATGCAAATTAAGACTATGTAAATATACAATTTCCCACCCATCAGGCTGGCAAAAGGTCAAAAGCTTAAAACTACAGTATTTGTTAGGGCTGTGCATAAACAGGCATTTTCACACATTGCCAGTAAACAGAAAAAACAGTACAACCCTTATAGAAGAATATAGTAATGACTATGGCAGGCAGTCCCTGTAGTGGTGCTCCCATGCTCCCTACCTCCTGGTCCCCATGTCTTGCTTCTAACCAACAGAATGTAGCAAAGGTGATGAGATGTCCCTCCTATGATTGTCATTATTATTATTATTGAGACAGGGTCTTGCTCTGTTGCCCAGGCTGGAATGCAGTAATGTTATCACTGCAACTTTGAACTCCTGGGCTCAAATGATCCCCTCGCCTGGTGTCTGCCTCCAGAGTAGCTAGGACTATACAGGTGCATGCCACCTCACCTGGCTAATTTTTAAATTTTTAGTAGACATGAGGTCTCACTATGTTGCCCAAGTTGGTCTTGAATTCCTGGCCTCAAGTGATTCTCCCATCTTGGTCTCTCAAAGTACTGGGATTATAGACATGAGCCTTGACACCCAGCTCTATGACTGTTCAACACTGTAAGACGGTTGACAGCTTGCTTGATATAGACACCCTCCCTGCTGGCTTGATGAAGTGGTCCTTTTGGGAAAGACAAGGAACTATGGGTTGCCTCTAGGAGATGAGGCAGACTTCCAACTGACGAACAGAGAGCAGCTAAGACCCTCAGTCCTACAGTCACAATGAAAACAATTCTGCCTCAGTACTACAACTGCAGTTAAACAAAATGAAACATGAGTGACAGATTCTTCCCCAGTCAAGTCTCCAGGTGAAAACACAGCCCAGCAGACATCTGGATCGCTGCCTTGTAAGCTCCTACCCAGAAGAACCAGTTAAGCCAAGACTAGACTCCTGACCTACAGAAACTGAAATCAATGTGTTATGCAGCAATCCCACTTCTAAGAATTTAAATTAAAGATACACTCTCCGGCACACATACCCGATGAAAGGAACTATCTAAGGATTTTTCTGCTAGCAAATGCGAGCTTCAAGGTCTTAATGCCAAATACTATATATCCTTGACCATTTGAGATGTGACTGAATATCACTTATATCTGAGCTCTGAGTGTACATTAATATGCTGGGTCAGTTAAGAGCCCAGGCACCAAAGGTCTTCAAGTTTTTTTTTTTTTTTTTTCTTTGAGACAGCCCTTGCTCTACTGACCAGGCTGGAGTTCAGTGGCATGATCTTGGCTCACTGCAACCTCTGCCTCCTGGGTTCAAACAATTCTCCTGCCTCAGACTCCCAAGTAGCTAGGATTACAGGTGTGCACCACCATGCCCAGCTAATTTTTGTATTTTTAGTAGAGATAGGGTTTCTCCATGTTAGCCAGGCTGGTCTTGAACTCTTGACCTCAAGTGATACATCTGGCTCAGTCTAAGTGCTGGTATTATAGGTGTGAGCCACCACGCCTGGCCAGGTCTTCAAGTTTTAAGAGTTTTTTAAAAATTAGAGCTGCATTTTTCTTCAGAATGATCCATGCCCAAATACAGAACCATGTTGACAGTGGGTTACAGTTTGCATGGGAAAGTTCAAGTTGTTACACTGTGTTTTTAAAAAATCTTATCTACATGTATTGTTAAATCAGAGACCATGAGATCTACTTATCAGAACCAGGAAGATAAATTCTTCAGAGCTATTTCAACTGATACTTCTTTTCCTCAAAACTTGGTGGACTGTTGGGGAAAAGGCCCCACCATTTTTTGTCTTTGATATTAGCTCCGATTCTCGTAACTACATATAGGCCCTATAATTGCAGCAGAAAAAAATGCATAATGGAAATTTTCCATAACCCACGCACTGAGACCTGAAAAATCATCCTTACTGGGTATAATTTATTATGATGCAATTAAGTGCCAACTGATATTTCTCACCATGGACTGGTCAGGAACTGCTGCAAAGAAAAATAAACAGATCCTTCGGCATTATTTATATTCTAAAATTTGGTAAGGGGAAATCAGAATAAATTAGTTCTGAAATTATATTATGGATTTTTTTAAAAGATTATCAAATAATTTTTAAATAATTAAAGTTATACCTCCAGTAATATAAAAATACATATGCATAAAGTTATTAATTTTAACATTATGTATAATTGCTAGATACTGCCAACTACCTAAATAGCCTAATGTAGGAGAAAGTTGGTTGATAAACTATGATACATCCAAATAACAGAGTAATCTTCAGCTGGGGGAAAAAAGATGACTGAAGAGCTCTATGAACTGATAGTATAGCTATTTCCAGAAGACACTAAGTGAAAAAAGCAAGGCACAGAATAAATGTATGGTACACTATCTTTTGTGGATGACCAAAGGGGGTAATTATAAAGAAAAACAAAAAAGTCAGGCATAGTAGTTTATGCCTGTAATCCCAACATTTTGGGAGGCAGAGGCAGGAGGATCACTTGAGGCCAGGAGTTCAAGACCTGTTCAACATAGCAAGACCCCTGTCTCTACAAAAAAATATTAAAAAATTAGCTGGGAGGCTGAGGTGGGAGGAGTACTTGAGCCCAGGAGTTTAAGGCTAGAGTGAGCTATGATAACAACACTGTACTACAGCCTGGATGACAGAGCAACACTTTGTGTCAAAAAAAAAAAAGAGAGAGAGAGAGAGGAAAAAAAACACATCTACTTACTTTCTTTAAAAAAAAATAGAATAAAAGGATGAATAAACAAGATGCCAATGATACTGATTATCCAAATGGGGTCTAGAATAAAGGGAAGGGATAAAACACTAGGGGGCTGGGGATTGAAGGGAGAGCTAATTTGGGTAAATTGCAATGAATAGATTCACTATACCACCTTGTCTAAGGGAAAAACAACTATTAGCAAATCCCGAACTCCTTTTAGTAGGTTTCTTTTTCACAGAGGTATGAATGAAGCAATTCTGAAACCATTCTGTGTGTATTGTAGACAACTGGGCGAATAAGTAAATGTACTGATGTTGTTGGAAGCAAAGTGAGAAGAGGGAAAACCAAGGATAATCCTATAGAGTTGGGATTGGAATTAAGAGTTATCAGTATGAACCACAGTAAATTATGAAACTTGAATGTAGACTGTAAATTACATAACAGTATTCAGGGTTAAATTTCCTCAATGGTTTCAGACATACACAGAGGAAGGGAGGGAAGAAGGAAGAGGAAACAATAAAAGCAAATGTGGCAAAATGTTAAAACTGGTGAATTCAGGTAAAAAGTATAAGTGAATTCAGGAGGTCTCCATATAATTCATGCAACTTATCTGTAATTTTAAAGTTATTTCAAAATAGTTAAAATAGCCAGACATAGTGGTAGGTGTCTGCAATTCCAGCTACTCAGGAGGCTAAGGCACGAGACTCACTTGAGCTCAGGAAGCGGAGGTTGCAGTGAGCAGCGCCACTGCACCCCAGCCTGGGGAATAGAGTGAAAAATAAAAATAATAAATAAATAAATAATAACCAATAAAATAAAATGTCCCAACAAAAAACAGAGAGAAGAGACACATATGTATTGAAATTTCTGAAAGCATATACTCAAACGTAAAGTTGTCAATCAATAAGGAGGCGAAGGAGAGGAGGAAAAGGAGCCGCTCTAAAATATCTTTAAATAAGACTGAATTCCATCCAGTAGCTTTCGTTAAATATATACCCCTAAATCAGGGGTTCCTAATCTGGGACTGAGGTTAGGTGGATTAAATTCTATCCATCAAGAGGTCTGTGAATAGAATTCACTGAGTCTCTGAAGAGAATGGGAAAAAATTACATTTTAATTTCAGAAACTGATTTTTTTTTTCTTCAATTACAGATGCAGGCAACCAACAACAGTTTTAGCAATACCTCTGACTTTATCAGGAAGAGAAATCACATATATTTTCACTTCACATTAGCTGAGGTTCTCAAAACAGTATATATCCCTTTCAGCATTTTCATAATACAGTAATTACACTTGCAGTTAAATTGTATTTAAAGTGATATATGATTTTTAAAAAAATGCATCACAAATTTACTTTTTAAATATTTTGATAACTGTATTTCAAAATCACTGTTTTCTTTGTAATCCTATGCACTTAAATTTATTCACTTAAAATTGTTATTCTGGGCCAGGTGCGGTAGCTCACACCTGTAATCCCAGCACTTTGGGAGGAAGATGCAGGCGGATCACTTGAGGTCAGGAGTTCGAAACCAGCCTGGCCAACATGGTGAGACCCTGTCCTACCAAAAACACAAAAATTAGCCAGGCGTGGTGGTGCAAGCCTGCAGTCCCAGCTACTTGGGAGTCTGAGGCATGAGAATCACTTGAACCCAGGAGGCAAGAGGTTGCAGTGAACTAAGACCACACCACTGCACTCCAGCCAGGGCAAGAGAGTGAGTCTCAAAAAAAAAAAAAAAATTATTCTGAAAAGCAGACCATGGGCTTCAGACTGACCAATGGTTCCAGGGCACAAAAAAGTTAAGAATCTCTGCTTGCTCAGAGGTACAGGTCCCTCACTTGTTTACAACTATGCCACAATGAAGGGAATTAAAAGTTTACGGTTTTTTTGCTTCACCATAAAGCAAATTATAAAAAGATACACATCATTGATAACTTTCCATCTAACCTTATTATTTAATTTCTAAGTAATTTCCCCTAAGCACCAGCACAAAAATTATTCAAAATAATAACTGTAACCTCACACAGAGTATCCAATAACAAATGTAACACTTACACACGTAAAACATACAGGCACACAGCAACTATAACAATGAAGCAAGACTGTGAAACATTTTATCAAGAAACTCAAGTGTTTATACACTTTAAAAACTTTGTTAAAAACAAGGTACTATTTACCATCTCTCTTTTGGAAAATTTTTTAAAATTTCTTTAATGATTGGCTGGTAACAGGCATCCCTTTCTGCTTTCCCAGTTTCACTCCAGTCTCTCACAAACTGTTTCAATGTGGATTTTAACTTATCCATGTCAAATGTAGATGCTGGCATAATCTTTCCATTCCCCTGTTTAAAAAACAGACATCAGTTAGCTTCTAAGAGAGTAATCCACTTTTATTATGGTTAAATAGACATGCTACTAAGGGGCTATATAGGTGGTTTAGTGAATAAATCACTAGCCTCTCACCTCAACCGGGGTTCAAGTGCAGCTTGAGATCCTAAATGAAAAGAGTTTGGTGGTCTCACTGCTACCCTCAAAAGATTAAGGTCCATTAATCATAAAACCACCATATAATTAAGCAGTCTTTACTCAGGAGAGGACCAAACTGAGCTGCTATGGAGACTGAACATCCTCTCTAAGAGAGGGAAGAAAGTCCCTCCAGGTCACTGATGGGGCAGCATGGAGAGGCTCACACTGGAGTGGCCCAACTGTATCCATCCTGTGGATACAAAAAGAGGACTTCAGTTTCTATGTACTGCCAGTCCCTTGAGATTTGTAAGTGAAAATAATTTCTTACAATAAAAGATGAACAGCAATAGATACAAGACACTGAAAAAATATGAGTTAAGCAAGGGAAGTTAATTTCTAGCTAGTAAAGTTGCTTTTAAAAATTTAAGTCACTAACTTTATATCCCAAAACAGAACATTATGTCAAAATGCATCAAAATCCCAACAATTATATTAGTACTTAAAAAGGAAAACCAGCGAACAGATCCAGTCTCTGGCATGCTGTTCTATTAAGCCTAATCAAATGACTGAACATTTAAGTTAAAACTTTCTGAGTAGAGCAAATAGCCTGTGCCAGATTATAAAAATGAAATCCAGAAAGATTAAAAGACCTCAAAATACAGAGGTTGACCCTAAAATAAACACAAATAGAACAAACTTTCACATACATCTTCTCCATATTCTTTATTTTCAAACATATGTATGCAATCATTCACAATGGTCAGTAGTATTTCTTGATTATGATCAATGCATTTCCGGATCTTGTCCAAGTGAAGAAGAAACTGAGGAAGTAGTTTCTGTTGGTTAGCTGGAAGTGATCGAAATTGTCTTTCTGTTCGGTTCACTCGCTCATGCATACTGGTGCTAAAACATAAAAGGTGTTTTTTAAATTTGCAAAAGAATTCTCACCAGAGGCCAATCTTATTTTAAGGTTGTCTTTCTGTACAATTATTTCCTTCTTATGCTGGATACTGTCCTATCATTTACAATCTCTTGGCTTTTAAAAGGCATTAACTTAGAAAGTTGTATATGTTTTACTTTATTACGAATCCTTCTCTAAGCAAGCAAAATACAAATGGTTTATCACTAGTAAAAGTAAACATATGCACCAATTAGAAGAAAGAAAAGAAGACTGATGTACAATTAATTTATTTTTGTGTATTAAACTTAAAATTTTCAGCAAAACCAGCTTAATGCTTTAGATTTTTCCATCTTTAAGTAGCAAGATAAATACTGCTGTGAAATTATAATACACACAAAATGTCCTGAAATTAACTAAAAGCAAACCAAGTTGAATTTTTTAAAATATCACAGATCTTATATACTACAAATTACCAAGCAAATAAAAATTGAAATTCTATAGTGTTTTACTTAACATCCACAATTTGCATTCCAAAAATGACCCCAAAGGTCACTTTGGGGACTACTTATTCATAAAACCAGAAAACAGAACATCATTTTTACTTATATTTACTTACTACTATTATTTTTGAGAGGGAGTTTCGCTCTTGTCACCCAGGCTGGAATGCAGTGGCACAGTCTCGGCTGACTGTAACCTCTGCCTCCCAGGTTCAAGTCATCCTCCCACCTCAGCCTCCCAAGTAGCTGGGACTACAGACATGCGCCACCACATTCAGCTAATATTTTTGTATTTTTTTGTAGAGATGGGTTTCACCATGTTGCCCAGGCTGGTCTCAAACTCCTGGGCTCAAGCAATCTGCCTGCCCTGGCTGCCCAGAGTGCTGCGATTACAGACTTGAGCCACCATGCCTGGCCATAAGAACATCATTTTTTAAAGTTAAATATATACTCATAGTATATTATTTTTACATTGACAAGATGGCCAAAATTTAAAAGCCTGACTATATCAAATTTTGGTGAAAATAGAGTATAATTAGGACATTTATACACTAATGGCAAGTGCATACATTAGTGCAACCACTGTGCCAAATTTAGAGTATTACCTAGTACAACTTAGCATAGTACTTGCTTTATGACCTAGTAATTATACTCCTAGAAACTCTTGCAAATGGGCCCCATGAAACATGAACAATTTTTGTCACAGTACTGTCAGAAATAACAAACAGGCAGGGCACAGTGGCTCATTCCTGTAATCCCTTGGCACTTTGGGAGGCCAAGGTGGGCAGATCACTTAAGGTCAGAAGTTCAAGACCAGTCTAGCTAGCCAACATGGTGAAAGCGCATCTCTACTAAAATACAAAAATTAGCTGGGCATGGTGGCGCCCACCAGTAATCCCAGCTACTTGGAAGGATGAGGCAGGAGAATCGCTTAAACCCAGGAGGCAGAGGTCGCAGTAAGCCAAGATCGCACCACTGCATTCCAGCCTGGGCGACAGAGGAAGACTCCATCTCAAAAAAAAAAAAAAGTAACAAAATATCTGGAAACAACCCAAAGGTCTATCATCAGAAATTATCGTATAGTTACTGTAGAATGAAAAAATTACAGTATATACAGTGGAATGCAGCAAAATGAGTAAATTACAGTTCATACAATAATATGTAAAGACTAAACACTGATCTTTTTTTTTCTCTCTCTCTTCTCCAAGTTTCTCACTAAGAGACCTGGGGCATCATGCCTTACAAATTATAAAATCTCGTTAGACAGGTTTTTTATTAACTCTATATAATATGGCTTACTTTCCAACCTGATTCTGGTATGGCATCTTATGACAAATAGCAGACTCAGAAGGAAATCAGAATATTTTACCCTAAAATATATTTCTTTGACATTTTGAAATGGCTGCCACAGGGCCAACAGATTTCAATGACCCCGCAAAGCCATGTTTCCTAGGGGAAACGTGCATCTGTGGAGAATCTCCATGAATGCAACCAGGCCTTCCCTTTCTAGGCCTTTCCTGGATCCAGGAGAGATTAACTGAGAGCCTGACAACATTAAAGTCTAAAAAGTAACATTTAGTATCTCTTCCCTCTGAAGGCTGCTACCTAGAAGGCTTCATTTAACTTAACAAGAACCTTGGCCTCCACAAGTCCCTTAACTCAGGCATTCCTTTCTACTTACCATAGCTTACCTCTATCAACCAAGTACCAACTGAAGAATCCTTAAAACCCACCTATGACTTGTAACCCCCTCTTTAAGACGTCCTGCCTTTTGTGTGAGATCAATATATACCTTCCATGTAATCCTGTTATCTCTAAAATGTATAAAACCAAGCTGTAACCTGACCACCTGGAGCGTACTTTGTCAGGGTCCTTTGAGATCGTGTAACCACAGGCTGCAGTCACTATCATATTGGCCCAGAACAAACCTCCAAATATATTTTGGCAGAAACTGGCTACTCCCATCACCATCTGGATAAAACTCAAGAACACATACATTTGTTGAAAAAAATTGCAGGAAAACACATAATGTACAATTGCATTTCATAGAAAACTAAGTATTATTATTCAGGGACTGAGCATATGTGGAAAAACTACAAAGTAAAGAAGTAGAAATTCAGGTTAATGATTCTGAGGGTGAAAGAGACAGGATAATGTTTTTTAAAAACTAGGTGATTGATGAGTGTTCACTGTATCATTCCTTACACTTTATATCTATATATATATGTGTGTATGTTTAAATGTTCTTTGGTATTAATTCAATATTAAATAAAAATGGAAGTATTTTTCATTTTCTAGTTTCTTTTTTTGTATTTTGTTTTTTTTTTTTTTTTTTTTTGCGATGGAGTCTTGCTCATCACCCAGGCTGGAGTGCAGTGGCGTGATCTCAGCTCACTGCAAGCTCCGCCTCCCGGGTTCACGCCATTCTCCTGTCTCAGCCTCCCGAGTAGCAGGGACGACAGGCGTCTGCCAAAGCGCCTGGCTAATTTTTTGTATTTTTAGCAGAGACGGGGTTTCACCGTCTTAGCCAGGATGGTCTCGATCTCCTGACCTTGTGATCCACCCGCCTCGGCCTCCCAAAGTGCTGGGATTACAGGCATGAGCCACCGCGCCCGGCCTCTATTTTCTTTTTTTTTTTTTTGAGATGGAGTCTTGTCTTGCCCAGGCTGCGGTGCAGTGGCACGATCTCAGCTCACTGCAACCTCCCCCTCCCAGGTTCAAGCGACTCTCCTGCCTCAGTCTCCCAAGTAGCTGGGACTACAGGCGTGTGCCACCACGCTCGGCTAATTTTTGTATTTTTAGTAGAGTCGGGGTTTCACCATACTGTCCAGGATGGTCTTGATGTCTTTACCTCATGATCCACCCGCCTCTGCCTCCCAAAGTGCTGGGATTATAGGCCTGAGCCACTGTGCCCGGCCTTCATTTTCATTTTCAATTTCAAAACCTTTGTCGTTTGGTTTCTTAAATCTTTATTCATCCAAACAATTTTCTTATTTTTACCCTCTGCCAAATTATTCCAACCGCCAAACAGTAATGAACTTCAGAAGAAGCTCCTGACGAACAAGCAAAAACCTGGCTGGTCGCGTTTTACAAGCTTGTGTGTGGTGGCTTGGTGTGGGGGGCCCTTAGGGATAAGGTGAAGAGATCAAGTTGGCAGAAGCTCCACTGACATCCCCCTCTGGGGAGAGTATAATAGTGAGCTTTGAAGTCAGAAAGATCAGGGATGAAATCCAGGTTATGACACCTATTTGCCACACCACCAGGAAAACTACCTCCTTCCTTTGTGCAACACTCTCATGTAGAGAAGCAAGATAAAGAATGAACAACAATGAGGTGATCATGGAAGCTACCATTTATTGAGATTTAATAAATGCCAAGGACTAAACCAAGTCAGTTAATACTGATTATTCTGAAACATCTCCGTAATTAGATAGGTAGCATTATGTTCCTCTGCTTACCAGACAGGGTTTCATTGGAAATAACGTCCTCAAAAGATTTAGCCCAATAGCTTGAAAACACAGCAAGCACTCAAAATATATATACTACACATATACCTACTGTTCAATATACTATATATACACACTATATACATAGTATATATAGTATAAATAGTATAAATATATACTATATATACCATATATACATAGTATATATAGTATAAATAGTATATCTAGTATAAATACATATACTATATATACACCTACTGTTCAAAAAAACCATAGGTATATTTCATTTATATTACTAAAATGTTCAAAGTATGAAAAATGTAGAAATTAAAAGTACTCAGGGAAAGAAGGCCTAATAATTCCTCTTCTAGAGGGAACACTTCTAACCTTTTGGCACATTTCTGTTTTGCTTAATACAAAGTTGCAGTGGCTCATGCCAGTAATCCCAGTATTTCGGGAGGCCAAGGTGGGAAGCCTATTTGAGGCCAGGTGTTCAAAACCAGCCTGGCCAATACAGCAAGACCCTCATCTCTACAAAAAAATGAAAAAACAGAATTAGCCAGGTGTGGTGGTGCATGCCCGTAGTCTCACCTACTAAGGAGGCTGAGGTAGGAGAACTGCTAGAGTCTAGAAAGTCAAGGGTGCAGTGAGCCATGATTGTGTTACTGCACTACAGGCTGGGTAACAGTCCAAAACCCTGTCTCCAAAATAGAGAAGAAAAAAAAAAAGTAATCTAGCATCTTACTTTTTTTAAGCTGAATATTGACAAATTATAATTGTATATATTTGTGGGGTACAAAGTGGATGTTCATCATTCCATCTTATGTAACCAACAGTTACTTAGCTACTTCCCAACTACTGGTCATTTAGACACTCACTTGTTTTTATGAAGAACATTTTGTATTCAAAATCTGTCTATAATTTAGGGGAAAAATTAGCATAAATTCTCGAAACCAGAATTACCAGGTGAAAAGGAAAACTTTCTTTATTTTTGAGATGGAGTCTCACTCTGTCACCTAGGCTGGAGTACAGTGGCATAGCCTCAACTCACTGCAAGCTCTGCCTCCCAGCTTCAAGTGATTCTTCTGGTTCAGGCTCATAAGTAGATGGGGCTACAGGTGCACACCACCATGACCGGCTAATTTTTATATTTTTAGTAGAGATGGGGTTTCACCATGTTGGTCAGGCTGATCTCGAACTCCTGACCTGAAGTGATCGGCCAACCTCGGTCTCCCAAAGTATTGGGATTACAGGCGTGAGCCCCCACACCTGGCCAGGAGTAAGTATTTTTAAGGTTCTTGACATAAAATGATGTGTAGAAAGACTCCCATCAATTTACATTCCTAACAACAGAGTATGACCTTAAAGGAACTAAACGGCCACAACAAGTTAGGCAAACAGCAGAGCTTTGACAGTTTACAATTCACCGTCAACAGATTGAACAGCCTTTCTTTCTAGTGTTTACTCTTGGGCACTGGATGCCTGACAACCTCCCTCTCACCACACCTCAAAACTCATACCCAAAGTGAACTTAGCACATGCCCCACAAAAACCTGCACTCCTTCCTTCATGGCTAATATTAACAAATGCACCCAAGTTAGAAATTAAAGAGTCATCAGCTAGGCATGGTGGCTCACACCTATAATCCCAGCACTTTGAGAGGCCGAGGTGGGCAGTTCAACTAAGATCAGGAGTTCAAGATCGAGACCATCCTGGCTAACCCTGTCTCTACTAAAAATACAAAAAATTAGCCGGGCATGGTGGCATGCACCTGTAGTCCCAGCTACTTGGGAAGCTGAGGCAGGAGAATCGCTTGAACCTGGGAGGCAGATGTTGCAGTGATTTGAGATCGTGCCACTGCACTCCAGCCTGGGCAACAGAGCGAGACTCCGTCTCAACAACAACAAAAAAAAAAGTAATTAAGGAGTCATCCTAAATGTCTCTTCTCCTAGTCCCACAATCAATAAGCCCAGGATACCTTCCAATTCTACTTCCTAACTCCTCCCCTGCCCTTCCCGCCCCACCTCTAATCAGATGAATTCCTCTAAAACACAAGTGTCATCTTGGTCATTATTCAGTATCTCTGTACTTCAGCATATGTAAAAAGCAATAAATGTTCAGTTACATTCCCACAGGTGCCACTTTTGGTTTTCCACAGAGATTACTTATTACCAAGTAGTATCAAGATTGCAAGGGTGAGTTGAGATGAGTTATAGATTGGTTAGAAGAGCTGTCAATTCTTGATACAGAAGTAACTACACAGAGCAGGATGAGATTCTTAAACCCCTGGTTACTTACTGGTGTGCAAAGCTGCCATAACATACAACCACCAGTGACTCTTAAAATAGGTGGGATCTTACTAAAGTTGAGAATATAGTCCAATCCTTACTATACTCTTATAACTGGGGCTAACTTCACTATCCTGCACATGCTTACCCTATCGGTATTGCTTTAAGGCAGGGGCCCACTGGCTACTTGGTTGTTTTGTAGTCTTATTGGTACACAGTCACACTATTTGATTACACAAAGCCTAAGGCTCCTTCCATTCAAGGGCAGAGTTGATGAGCTGTAACAAGAGACCACTGGCCTTCAGAGCTTAAAATATTTACTGCCTGGCCCTTTTAAGAAACTCTGTCAAACCTGCTTTGAAGGAATATTTTACAAAAATCAGACTCTCCTTGGTTCCGAACTAAGTCAGCATAAGGAGGCGACATCCTCTTGCTGATAAGAGGAGAAAGTAAACTTAATAGCCATTTTTCCTCAATGGTGGTATCTCTACCTCCAACTCTCTCTAGAAAGCTGGTGTCAGCAGTGACCTCAACTCTGATTTAGTCACCTGTCATCAGGGTGAGCCCATACCAGGTCTGAGCTAAACGCCATGGTCACAGGCCCATTCCTCTGCACTTAGTTCAACTACTCTAGGAAATCCCAATAGAAAAAAACGTAACTTGTCAGAAATAAAGCCTGTCTTGATTCATTTTAAATCTTTATTAAATACCTAACACTAAATTTGTCTTACTAGTGTAACTCTGCATTAACGCACCGTAAAATTTTAGGTAACAGTTTTGGATTTTAGGTCAGATTCTACCACAACTGGATTGTGTAACCCTGAGCAAGTTGCTTAGTGCTTTGTGTCTATCCACATCCTCACCTGCAAAAATCAGCTCCAAATCTCGATATTAAAAAATCTCATCCTGTTATTTCTAAAAGTAAGAAGTTTCTGAAAAGACTTTCAGCTTTTCAACTCTAGTATTGTCTATGTGCTGAGGTGCTTCATTCATAACAACACTGGGTTATAAAACTAACTTTTGCTATTCAATACAAATGAGCTATACCCATTTTTACCTTAATCAGAATGTCATCTAAGCAAAATCTGTAGGAATCACAAAATTGGAACCCATTAGAAAGTATTTATCAAAAGACATTCCTTGCTTTATGAACTTTTATCTAAATCTCCTATGTATTAACTAAAAGACATGTAACAGTAAAATTGATCCCTGCAAAATCTGGACGGACAGTTGACCCTTGAACAATACTTGGGTTGGGGCACCAACCCCCTGTGCAGTCGAAAACCCACATGTAACTTTGATTCACCAAAAACTTAACTACTAATAGCCTACTACTGACCAAAAGCCTTACCAATAACATAAACAACTGACATATTTTGTATGTTAATATATTACGTACTATATTCTTACAATAAAGCTACAGAAAATATTAAAGTCATAAGAAAGGAAAAATACATTTACACTACTGCACTGCATTTATCAATACTGTAAATTTACATTATTTGACTACAAGATAAATCCTCTGTCTGAAATGGGGTTGGGGGCAACCTCTGCTGCAGACCTCTACAGTACATATCGAACAAATCAACTTTTTTTTGTAATGTCTTGACTTTTCTCTGCTTCTTGGGAGCACTTCCAGCATCACCAGTGGCACTTCATATGGGACCCATGGTGTTATTTAAGGTTTATGGTATTGCATTAAGTTTGATGAAATGTGTTTACTGCTATAGGCAATTTACTGGACAGACAAAAGCAGAATGATTTTTTCAAACAGATGTTGGCAACATTTGAGCTCACTGCAAAAGCAACAGCAAGTGGCTACAAAATTATTACAGTAGTACCATATCTACTACAGATAATTTTATGCAACTATGATTTAATGCTACATCTTTGCTTGTTTACATTTATCTCAGTTGCAAATGCTCCATGTAAGATCTGTGTTTGTGTACGTTTTGATAAATTTTAACTTTTTATAATAGATTTGTGTATATTTTATGGTAGTAAATGATAAACTAATATCTACACATATGCATTCATGGCATAACTTTTTCTTAATTTTTTCAATATTTCTAGGCTATGCAAGTTTGCTAAGTTTTTCAAATTCTTGCAAATCTCAAAACAACTTTCCAATGTTTATCTGAAAAAATTTGTGTATAAATGGACCCGTGCAGTCAGATCCATATTGTTTAAGGGTCAACTGTACTTGCTAAATGTGTAGAACCGGATTGTCCATCACACTTCGATAATGGAAAAGCTTTTATTTGCACTGTCCAATACAACAGACTCTAGCCACATGTAGCTATTGAGCACCTGAAATGTGGGTAGTAAAACTGAGCAAATAAATTTTAAAGTTTATTAAATACTGATTAATTTTAGCTTAAATTTATCCAGATATGATTAGTGGCTACAAGCAGTTTAAGTCTAGAAGATCACAAAATACTAGAATGTAACAATCCACTGTTTTCTGCTACATAAGTTTTCCGTACCCCTAGCCTTTAAGTGAGATTTTAAAAGCATATTTTGATGTTATACTATTTTGAGTCCAAGTATTTGAAGTGTTTCAAGAGAGTATATACTAATAAAAACGATTTTTTTAAAAAATGAGATGTCCTGAATCCAACATTACACCAGTAAAGAATTGAGTATAGGAAATAGTATCACAAACACTAGAATATTCACACAAGAAGTCTTCTCTATATTGCCACAATTCTGTTCCTGATCAACCCCTACCCCAATAAAGTCCCATCCCATACTTACCCACAAACATCAATTTTAAATTGGTCCTAATATATTAAAAGTAAGTACAACTACACACTTAACTAAATGGGTCCACTATATTCCCAAGACATTTCCCAATATTCTTTCTAGATTTTTCAAGAGCAAAATGTACCAGACTTTTCTGTATCTCCCACTCTTAGCTATCTGATGTTGGCTGCCTTCCCTAACTGCATGGTTAGTTCAGTCACAATTCCTGCATCAAATTCAATTCTCTGATGGTCTGCCTTGCTCCCTCTGTTACTACTAAATCCGGAGAAATAAAATATCCAAACTACTCTTTTGGGCTCCGTAAAGTAATGCTTCCCCTGGTCCCTATTTCTGGGTTTAATCAGTAAATTATTTCATCAGGATCTTCGAAGTTCAAAAGTTCCTATCACATATACAATCAGATTCCAAATAACTTTAAGCTTTCATTAAGCAAGCTTCTAAATTCAGACTAGTAAACTAATTTAACCATCCGTCAAAAACTTGACAGACTATTTGGGAATGAGAAATGTATTTCTTTGCTACCATTTGTTTTGTTAAAAATAGAGCTTAAACAACATATGCCAAGCACTAGTGACATAAAAATAAATAAGACTCAGCCCCTGCCCTTGAGGAGGTCACAGCAAAGCAAGAGATTTATATAAACAAATATAATACATGAGATGAACAATATTTAAAAAGTTTGCATAAAGCACAGCAGGAACCCACTTATGAAAACAGGTTTACCTGCGTAGGAGGTCATGTCTGTCTGATTCCAATTGCAGACTCAGAACATAGTCACCGGTGGACTCATATCTCTTACGTGAATAAAAGTGTTATCTTCACCTGAAAATCCAGTTAAGTCCCTTTCAGCTCTTGGAATTATAATTTTGTGATTAAACTACTTTTACATCTATCTAGAAGAAACATGGAAGCTAGGGAGCTGGTTTTATGAATGAGGAGCGTACTTAAAAGGTCCTACCACAGTGCCTAGCACACCAGGGAGAATTAGATACATTTTTGCAGGAAAAAAGAACGTAAAGGCAGCTCTTATTGTGACTTCTCTCATTTCTCTCCTAATAATTAGCAAATTTTAGAATATAAGGACCACTTCCGCCCTTAATCACCCACCAGTTAGACACTGAGCAGCATCATTCAATCGCTCACACAAATGTGCAAGTGCGTTCACAGCGCCAAAGAAGGGGTGGGTGGAAATCTTAAACTGCTCTTACAAGCACCGGTAACAGTTTGGGAAAATACGTCCTACAGCATCCCACGCGTAGGTGAACTTGGGCTCTCCGTGTGTTCAGTTTGAAGGACATCGACCACACACACCAATCAGCCCAGCAGTGGACGATTCTACCACCATCGTCTTCTATCTGAAATTGTTACAGCGCTTCTCCGGTCACCCCCACCGGCCTCAAAGCCAAACCTTTAAGAGGACGGAGGCAGGAGAGCTAATCTGATCCTGAGGTCAGAAGACACGAGGCTGTGCAGCAGACGGCGCGGCGGACACGCGGGTGTGCAGGGCCGGGAGGGGCTGGGGTGGTGCGAGGTGACTCGGGGCCCGGAGGTCAGCTGCAGCAGCCGGGTCCCTACGCCTCGGAGGCGTGGCGGCGGGACGGCGAGCGCCCCCGTTCCGGCGGGTCCGCCGCCACCAGTGGGCGCCCCGACGGTCTGGGCCGGGGTCCGCCACGGGCTCCTTACCCGTAGTAGCGGAAGGCATTAATGATCTTCCAGAAGTGCTCACGCTCAAGCCTCTCCTCCTCCTCCTCGGTGCTGCGCGTGGCCGCCGCCGCCGCCGCCGAAACCGCCGCGGCCGAGCCCCAACGCCCAGCGGAAAACTGCACTTCCACCTCCTCGCTCCCACCGCCGCCTCCCCCGCAGCCCTCGGGCAGCCGGGAGGTGGGCGGCGGAGGGCGCCGCCGTCGCTGCATCGCCGCCGCGGCCCTCGGCCTGGCTCGCTTGCGTCTCGCCGCGACCGACAGCGTGGTGGCGGCTGCTTGGCCTTCCTCTAGACGGCGCCCGCCGCGGACATGCCCCCAGCTCGCGGCGCGCTCCGCCCCCGCCACCCTCAGGCCTCCATCCGCGCTAGGCTCCGCCAGGTCTTCAGGGCTCCCAGAACCAACGCGCATGCGTGTTCCACGGTACGCGGAGAGCCAGTGCGGTCTGCGCTCATTTGCTGCCGGGCTTCGGAGACAGCGCGCTGACGTCACGACCACGCTTCCAAGGACGGGGCCGAGGCCCTAGGGCGGTGGGCGGAGGTGGAGCTTGTAGGTGGGGTGGGGCTGGCGCCGCAGTTACCTGTGCGCGGCCGCGTGGGTGGGACTTAAGAGCCTGCGAGTGCCGGATTGCGGAGCGGGAAGCTGAACGCAGGCCCAGGCAGTAGCAAAGAAGGGAAAGGCAAAAAGGAAAAGCTCGGCTTTGATGAGTTTATTCGGAATTTTTTTTTTTTTTTTTTTTTGAGACGGAGTCTCGCGCTGTCGCCCAGGCTGGAGTGCAGTGGCCGGATCTCAGCTCACTGCAAGCTCCGCCTCCCGGGTTTACGCCATTCTCCTGCCTCAGCCTCCCGAGTAGCTGGGACTACAGGCGCCCGCCACCACGCCCGGCTAGTTTTTTTGTGTGTTTTTTTTAGTAGAGACGGGGTTTCACTGTGTTAGCCAGGATGGTCTCGATCTCCTGACCTCGTGATCCGCCCGCCTCGGCCTCCCAAAGTGCTGGGATTACAGGCTTGAGTCACCGCGCCCGGCCCGGAATTTTTATTTCAGAAAGTCTAGAAGGAACGTCTTGTCTCCATCCTAATTTAAGTTTTAATTCGCTTCCTAAATAAATTCCTATTTTAATTACTTAAGGGGTGGAGAGTTGGCGCCATCTTTTCACTCTTTTTTTTCTTTTTTTTTTTTTTCCCCACTCTGCCGCCGAGGCTAGAGTGCAGTGAGTGGTGCGATCTCGGCTCACTGCAACCTCTCTGCTTCCTGGGTTCAAGCGATTCTCCTGCCTCAGCCTCCCGAGTGGTTGGGATTACAGGCGCGCGCCACCACACCCGGCTAATTTTTGTATTTTTAGTAAAGATGGAGTTTCACCATGTTGGCCAGGCTGGTCTGGAACTCCTGGCCTCAGATGATCCACCCCCCTTGGCCTCCCAAATCGCTGGGATTACAGACGTGAGCCATCGCACCCTTCCCATCTTTCCAGTCTTTAGGGGCTTGCGGCAGTCCTAATTCCTCCCTTACTGAGGATGGCAGCAGATGAGGAAAATGCGAGGACATTCTATCCAGCAGCTGGTCTTGGGAAGATGATGACACCTACCAGTATCTAAGGGTGGCTCTTAGGAAATAACTAAGTTATTCTTAAGAAATAAGTTATTCTAGTCAATTTAATCCACCACCTGGCAAATGAGTCTTACAAAATAATGATAAAAGGGAAAGAGTGCTTTATTCAAAGGGTTAAATATGCCCAGTGACCACAAAGTCTGTTAAAAAGTTACAGTCATATTGAAAGTGAAGTGGCTTCATATTTTCATAATTTAAATTAATAGTTGAAATAAAAGTAATGCTCAAAATGACTTATATTAACATTTTTATATAAAAGTTTTCTAAAATGTGAGTCTGTTAATAGTAATGCGGTAATACATGTTTCAAAATTCAAAAAGAAAGTGCAAAGGATTACAAATAGAAATTGGAGACAATCTCGCTCTGTTGCCCAGGCTGGAGTGCAGTGGCACCATCTCAGCTCACTGCAACCTCCCTGACTTCCAGGCTCAAGTGATTCTCCTGCCTCAGCATCCCGTATTACAGGAATGCGCCACCACACCTGGCTAATTTTTGTACTGGTCGGTTGCGGTGGCTCACGCCTGTAATCCCAGCACTTTGGGAGGCCGAGACGGGCGGATCACGAGGTCAGGAGATCGAGACCATCCTGGCTAACACAGTGAAACCCCTGTCTCTACTAAAAAATACAAAAAATTAGACGGGTGTGATGGCGGACGCCTGTAGTCCCAGCTACTCAAGAGACTGAGGCAGGAGAATGGCCTGAACCCGGGAGGCAGAGCTTGCAGTGAGCCGAGATCGCGCCACTGCACTCCAGCCTGGGCGACAGAGCGAGACTCTGTCTCAAAAAAAAAATACTAAAGTAAAGATGGGGTTTCACCATGTTGCCCAGGCTGCTCTCCCTGAACTCAGGCAATCCACCTGCCTGGGCTTTCCAAAGTGCTGGGATTACAGGCATGAGCCACCATGCTCGGCCAAATGTGAATAATTGCTTTACCCTGTCCCTAGCCAACAATGTTCCTCTCCAGACACAATATACCAATTCCTTGTCCATTCTTCCAGATTTTCTATCTAATGTCTATTTTTCCAAACACTAATTGTTTGGAAGTTATGTATAAACCCTCATAGTAGTAACTGTTTCTAATACTGTTCTCATATACACATGCACACAAGTTATACATGTTGTAATTCGTTACATGTATTGATATAGGTCTGAATGACCTAATTGATAAAGGCTGGAATGTCATGGATAAAGATAATCAGCTCCATACTTTGCAGTATCCTCGGAGGTAGAATAAACATTTTCAAATTAATGTCATGTGCAGAGGCTTGCTTGACTCTGTTTCCTAACTTGTTAAGTCTTAGAGTCTGTGTCATGAAGGTGCTCAACTTTAAACTCAATTGTGATCTTACAGGTGATGAAACCAGGGAATCAGAGATATTAAGTGATCTTCATACACCCCCCCATGTCTCATGCCTATATTTTATCAGTATTTGTTTAGGACTGTGACTGTACTTTTTAAATATTATGCTAGCTAACATTCATTGATTTAATATTTTTCAAATTGTTTTCCCAGTTTATCACCTTACTTGTCCCTTAGCTCTGTGAACTAGATATCATTATTATCTTGCTATAAGAAATGAAGAAATTGACTCAAAGAAATTAATTTTCCTGCCCAGGGACACATAGATAGCAGAGCTGAAGTTAACTCACTCATTCATTTATTCTTTTCCTTTTTTTCAACAAATGTATTGATTGCCTTCTATATTTCTTTGCCCTGAGCTGAAGGCAGCAGAAGCTAGAAGAATGGGCCTCTCATTCTCACTTCGCCACCTAGTAACTCCATGACCTGTATGAAACATTATGTAAAGCCTTAATTGCAATGTTTGTTATATTCTTTTTCTTTTCTTTCTTTTTTTTGTTTATTTGTTTGTGGGGGGTGGAGAGGACAGAGTCTGGCTCTGTCACCCAGGCTGGAGGGCAGTGATGTGATCATGGCTTACTGAAGCCTCGATCTCCTGGCTTCAAGTGATCCCCCCACCTCAGCCTTTCGAGTAGCTGGGACAACAGGCATGCGTCACTACTCCTGGCTAATGTTTTTTTAAATTGTTAATAGAGGTGAGGTTTCATTATTTTGCCCAGGCTGATCTGGAACTCCTGAGCTCAAGCAATATTTCTGCCTTGGCCTCCAAAGTACTAGGATTACAGGTATGGGCCACCAAGCCCACCAATTGTAAAATTTATAAAATAGACATGTTACCCTTTTTACAGGGTCATTGGGAAGAATAAATGAGATAAAGACTGAAAAATGCCTGGTATATAGGCTCAATAAATGTTAGTTACCTTCCCTGCTCTCAGTTGTCTTTAGAATAAAGTTTTAGCCTTGTTTTAAAACAGTTTTCTTAGGACTTCCTTGACATAAGTTCTTTGTAGTGAGTTTCTTCCATTAATATCTTCCCAAACCATAGAGTGATTTGAGCTGCAAGATTTGGAATGTTTTTATCAGGAGGAGACTAATTAATCTCCAGGAATTAATAAGTAAAAAGCATCATTATACTTTTGTTAGTTATTCTGAAGAACTGTTGGCTAAGCACTTAAACTGCTTACTTGCATTTGTACACTGCTGCTAGGAATGTAACATGGTGCAGCCACTCTGGAAAAGAGTGCGAAGCAGGTTTGCTGTGCATTGGTTACCAGCTGAGTCTGGTGAGACAGAACATCCATGTGTACAAGTTACACGAAGTGAATTTATTATTTACAGCTAGGCAACAAGGGACAACAGAAGCATAGGATTCATTGTGGGCCAGTCTCCCAAGACTCAGGAAAGCTGCCCCAGGAGGATGGAGTCCCATTTGTGTGTACCCCATTTGTACCACAGCTGAGTGACCCTGGAAAGCAGACCATCTTGGGTTTTACATTCTGGAGGCAACATGACATGCTGGACTAAAATGATGAAGGACATCCTGTTTCTAGGAGGGACTGGAACAGAGCCTGGGATGTTTCAGCCAGTCCCTCATCTCAGAATATTGCATTCCTAGCACATTCTACAGTTATTCTTGAGAGCTATTAATACAAGTGAGAAACTGGGGAGAATTCGATCAGTCCAAGACTGCTGGGAACGGTCATGCAAAGAGTATAGTGATTTTTTTTGCAAAACTGAACGTACACTTACCATACAACCCAGCAATTGCACTCTTAGAGATTTATCTCAGAGAAATGAAGACATGTACCCACAAAAACCTGTACATAAAAGTTCATAGCAGCTTTATTTGTAAAAGCCAGAAATTGTAAATAACCCAAGTGTCCTTCAGCAGATGAATGGTTAAACAAACTGTAGCATATCCGTACCATGGAATACTACTCAGCAATAAAAAGTAATGAACTCTTGATGTATGTAATAACTTGGAAAAATCTCAAAGGGATGATGCTGAATGGGGAATAAAAAAGCAGTCTCAAAGGGTTACATACTGTATGATTGCATTTATTGTATTTTATTTTTATTTTTTTAGATATAGGGTCTCACTCTTTGACCAGGCTGGAATGCAGTGGTGTGACAGTGGCCCAGTGCAGTCTTGAGCTCGTGGCTCAAGCGATGTTCCTGCCTCAGCCTCTGTGAGTAGCTGGGACTACAGATGTGTACCACCACACCTGGCTGATTTTTTTTTCCTTTGTGAGATGGAGCCTTGCTTGGTTGCCCAGGCTTGTTTTGAACTCCTGGCTTCAAGTAATATGATTACATTTATATAGCATTTTCAAAATGACAAAATTATAGAGATGAAAAACATGATTAGTCACTGGGGGTTGGGGGTGGTGGGGAGTAAGGGCACTGTCTGTGTTTATGAAAGGGTAGCTCAAAGGAAACTTGTAGTAGAACTATCCTGTATCTTGGCTATAGCAGTGGTCACACGAATCTATATACGAGATACAATTGCATAAAAATGAAGGCGTTTCTCTCAGCCCACTTTGGCTCAGGAGACCACCCCACAAAATATAAAATAAAATTTTAAAATTAATATATACAACAACTCACACACAAATGAACACCACACACAAATTCATCCATCTGGTGAATTTAAATAAGGTCCATTAATTATATCAATGTTAACTCACTAAACTCCATGCTCTATTGTCTGAACCAGGAAGACTCAACTTATTTTCCCAGTCATACCAACAAAGTTACTCCATCATTATTTTCAAGGATGGTTCATAATCAATAAATGTTTGTAAGTAAGGGTTTTGAAATGTGCAAGTCTACTCATCTATTAATCCTAAGTATATATACATATTTTTAAACGTTAACGTTTAGCAGCTACTAAATATATTTTTATTAGCCTCAGATTTCCTGGTTAAATGCCTCATTGAAAGTTTGTAATATGTATTATGTTGGTTTTAGCTGACCTTTTAACTGCCTTGCCTTGTAGACTGTATGTCTGAGGGCAGGAGGCATATCTGTTTTGCTCATGCTTGTATCTCCAGCATCTAGCAAAGTGAGATTTTTCTATAACCACTTTTTGAAATGAATAAATTAATTTATAAGTGCCAGACACTGCACTAAACCCTGTAATGTATCATTGCATATAACTTAATACAATAGTATCATCTTTTTTGGGGTTTTTTGTTCATTTTTTTGTTTTTGAACCGGGACTTGTTGTGTTGCCCAGGTTGGAATAGCTGGGAGCCCCCGACACACACTTTTTAAAAAACCAATGAGCACACTATAATCAAGTACCTTGCTCAAAGTCATACGGCTATTAATAAGCAAAGCCTGAATTTGAAAGCAAGCCCAAGAAACGATTACTGAATCTACTGCCTCTGCTAAAGTTGGTCTTGTCTATCTTTAAATAAGTTTCATTAAGTTGTTTTACTTCTGGAAATCTTATTAATTTGTAAATAATTGTTGTTTGTAGTGATTTAGCATTTTAGTCGCATAAGAAAATACATATATTTTGCTGACCAAAACTGAAAGCCTAGATTGCCCACGGAGTCTGTTAATAGAGAAAATAAACAATTTCTTACACTTTATGTTAAAAATCTAGTTTATATATCAACAATGACTCAAACTGCTGTTGATCTAGAATCTCGAGGAAAAAGGCAAAGGCAAGTAGGGGCTTTTTTCACTTAATACAAGGGCTCCCTTACAATTCTCATCATCCTTCTAGGATTTATTATTTTTACTCCTGGGATTCCTCTATTCTGTTCTTTATGCAAAACTGTCTTTGACTGAGAACTAGCTAGTTTTGCCTTTGTATTCTTTGTTCTAGTCCCTGGATCGGCACGAAGGATATTATAATTTGCTCTTAAAATAATAAGAATGCTCTCCACTGTGGAGCTAGGGATATGATTCCTGTAAATAGTCACTTTGTGCTTTTAGTGAGTTTTTCTATTTAAATATTTTATACAATAATTAAATTGTTTTTTGTCTTATTACTCCTGGTGACTCATAGAACACCTTTAGTGAATTTTTATATTCTTTCTTAATCACAGGAACCAGAATCCAGTTGCAGTTTTCGTAAAAACGTAGTTTTAATGCGCTCAGTGGTTATTCTCAAACTTGGAATGAAAATTCTATTATTGTTGTTAATTTTCGAGGGGATGGTTAAAAAGTGAAGTGAAATGGATTTTATGTAACTGATTAGTGCTAAGTTAGTTCACAAAGAAACATCATAGGGTATGTACTGCTAGGAATAAGTCTCTCTAGGGGTCCTATAGTGGTCCCTACAAAGATATCTTTACATCCCATAACCTTTAAATCTTTTTGTTGTTAGGGAACACTTCAAGTTAAAAGAATACTCTGAACTGACATTATTCAATGCTTTCCCGTGCATGCTTAGGGTATTAGCCAAGCAACTGCACCCAAATAAAACATTTTGGGAAGATATGTATGTATGTATGTATGTATGTATGTATGTATGTATGTATTTGAGACCAGGTCTTGCTCTGTTGCCCAGCTTGGAGTGCAGTGGCATGAATATGGTTCACTGCACCCTTGACCTCCTGGATTCAAGCCATCCTCCATCCTCAGCCTCTCAAGTAGCTGGGACCACAAGCATGCAATACGATGCCCTGCTAATTTTGTTTATTTTTTGTAGAGGCAAGGTCTCACTATGTTGCCCAGGCTGGTCTCCAATTCCTGGACTCAAGTGATCCTCCTACCTTAGCCTCCCAAAATGCCGAGATTAAAGGTGTGAGCCACTGTGCTCGGCTGAATTATGTATTTACTTCCCCAAGAAGCATCAAAATAATAATCATGGGGGAAAGTATCCGAATTTGTTTGGACTTCCTTATATTTATCTTACAGATTATTTTTGTTGTTTTAAATTACTTTTAGTGGCAAAGATGGGAGTACCACAGGATGTCCAGGGCAAAAGCCCTATAAAATTCATCTGAAAGCTCTGCCAGAAGCACAGATTTGTGTTTTGTCTGAGGCCCTCATACAAGTAAGAAAGGTGCTTTCTACTTCCTTCTTCACTGCAAAGCTAGTCTCCAAGATCTTGGCCTGGTTTTATCATCTGGACCTGACCTTTTCTGAAATTGTTAATAAAAGGTAAGAGTGGGCTATCCTATTTGAATTAGCAGAATCACTCTAACACCCTATCATGACTCCTATCTCACTATTTAAAATCCTTTCAGTCTCTGGAAGGATCCCCTCTACCCAACGCTTAATGAGTGATACCTGCAGTCCACCTTTGCTACTTCAAAGTATGAACCCTGCATCAGCTCATTTATATCTCCTGGGATACTCTTAGGAATGCAGTATCTCAGACCTCCCCTACTGAATCTGAATCGGCATTTAAACAAGATCCCCAGGTGATTAACAGGCACGTTAAAGTTTTGAAAAGCACTGCTCCAGCAGAACATATACATCTCAGTCCTTTTACTGATAGATTAAAACCTCATATATGGCCAGGCATGGTGGCTCATGCCTGTAATCCCAGCACTTTGGGAGGCCAAGGCAGGCGGATCACCTGAGGTCAGAAGTTCAAGACCAGCCTGGCCAACATAATGAAACATTGTCTCTACTAAAAATACAAAAATTAGCCAGGCATAGTGGCGCTGGCCTGTAATCCCAGCCACTCGGGAGGCTGAGGCAGGAGAATTGCTTGAACCCTGGAGGTGGAGGTTGCAGTGAGCCAAGATTGCACCACTGCACTACAACTTGGCCAATAGAGTGAGACTTTGTCAAAAACAAACAAACAAAAAAGAACCCTCATATGTATTGTTTTCTCTGAGAACCTATGTCAGGATACTCTAAACGATATGAACAGAACACCCAACTAAAACCAGCGTAAACAATATAGACATTTACTATGTAAAATAAAATGAAGTTTCACGCTGTAATAACCCCAGGCTGGGTCATCAGTACCATCAAGGACCCCGTTTTTCTCATGCTTTTGCTCTGGCATTTTTAGCATATTAGTTTAGTCCCCATGATCAAAACATGGTTGCCACAGTTCCAGGCATCACACCCAGATACAGCAAATCCAGCAAAGAAGAAGGTGTGTTTCCTCCTCCATATGTCTCTTCTTCTGTAGGGATACTTTTCTTGGAAGCCCCCCAGCAGATTTCCCAGAAATGAATAACATTCTAAATAATAAACAAAAAATATAGAATTACCTTATCTGGCTTAGACTAAATATCATCTCCATGGTTCTGAAACACATGATACCTGATACCTAATCCAATCTAATCTCTCTCATCTCTTATCAAGAAGAAGGGTGGGCTGGGCACAGTGTCTCACACCTGTAATCCTAGCACTTTGGAAGTCTGAGGTGGGAGGATTGCTTGGGGTCAACAGTTTGAGACCAGCCTGGGCAACATGCAAGAAATTGAAAAATTAGCCCTAACTACTCGAGAGGGCTAATTTTTGAGGCAGGAGGATTACCTGAGCCCAAGAGTTGAAGGGTGCAGTGAGCTATGATTGTACCACTGCACTCCAACCTGAGCAACAGAGACCCTGTCTTTAATAAAAAATTAAAAAATGAAAGAAGAAAGGCGAAAGTGGGGTAGAGATGGGAGAGTTTGCTTCTAAGAAGACAAGTGAAAATAACTTTATCTTCGTGTTTAAACAGAAAAAAAACCCAACTAAATCTTCTTCAAGGAATGAATTCTCTCTGATTTAATATATACCCACACTATAAGCATAATTAACTAAATATGTATATTTAATTAATGTTTGGCTTTGGTTTACTTTTTTTTTTTTTTTTTTTTTTTTGAGACAGAGTCTCGCTCTGCCGCCCAGGCTGCAGTGCAGTGGCCGGATCTCAGCTCACTGCAAGCTCCACCTCCCAGGTTTACGCCATTCTCCTGCCTCAGCCTCCCGAGTAGCTGGGACTACAGGTGCCCGCCACCTCGCCCGGCTAGTTTTTTTGTATTTTTTTTAGTAGAGACGGGGTTTCACCTTGTTAGCCAGGATGGTCTCGATCTCTTGACCTTGTGATCCGCCTGTCTCGGCCTCCCAGAATGCTGGGATTACAGGCTTGAGCCACAGCGCCCAGCCTGGTTTACTTTTTTGTGTTCTATGCTCTGTGCCCAATGAAATGCTGGTGTGTGCTTTACTTGCTAATCAATACATTGCATAAAAATTATTTGGGTCAGGGCTTGGTATAGTCCAGTCATTGGGCCAACACTTTTTAACTAATCTGCCAGCCTCCAGACTTTCCTCCGGTGCCACTAGATATAGAGTGACTCCAGATTATTCTTTTTTCAATAAACAACTTTTTTGTCCAATGTGAATTGATTATGTTACTCTTCTGATTCAAATCCCTCCATGGTGTTCCACTGTTTACTGGGCAGAGTCTTAAGTTCCCTGACATCATGTATAATGTCCTTCCCATGTGGGCCACAGGCCATCTTTCCAGTCAATCCCATGACTTCCCTCTCAACCCCTTACCTTATCATCCCTCAAAGAGTCACTCCTCAGTTACTAAGTTTCTCACACTGCTAAAATATCTGATTCCCCAGTAGAATGTGAACTCATTTAAGACATAGGTTGTCCTTGTTCATAGCACTGTGCCTTGCACAGTGAGGGCAATCTGTAAACATACAACGAACATGTATAGAGCAGGCATTGACAAACTTCTATAGCAGGGGTCCCCAACCCCCAGGCCATGGACCAATATCATTCGGTGACCTGTTAGGAAACAGGCCACACAGGAGGTAAGTGGCAGGCAAGCAAGTGAAGCTTCATCTGAATTTACAGCCACTTCTCATCTTTCACATTGCCTCCTGAGCTCCACCTCCTCTCAGATCAGCTTTGGCATTACATTCTCATAGGAGCATGGACCCTATTGTGTACTGTGCATGCGAGGGATCTAGGTTGTGTGCTCCTTATGAGAATCTAATGCCTGCTGATCTGCCACTGTCTCCCATCACCCCCCGATGGGGCTGTCTAGTTGCAGGAAAACAAGCTCAGGGGTCGCATTGATTCTACATTATGGTGAGCTGTATAATTATTTAATTATATATTACAATGTAATAATAATAGAAATAAAGTGCACAATAAATGTAATGCACTTGAATCATCCCAAAACCATCCCCCTGCAACCCGGGGTCTGTGGGAAAAATTGTCTTTCACAAAACGAGTCCCTGATGCCAAAAACTTGGTGACCGCTGTTCTACAGAGAATCAATGCATAAACATTTTCAATTTTGCAGGCCATGAGACCTCTTACAACTACTCAACTCTGCTGTTATAGCATGCAGACAATCACAGAGAACACAAAAAGGAGTGATGTGACTGCATTTCAACAAAACTTTATGTTTTATAGGGTCTCACTGTGTTACCCAGGCTGGAGTACAATGGCGTGATACTGGCTTACTGCAGCCTCAATCTACCAGGCCCAGGCAATGCTCCCACTCAGCCTCCTGAGTAGCAGGGACCACAGGCATACACCACCATGCCCAGCTAATTTTGCGCATTTTTTATAAAGACGGGGTTTTGCCAGGTTGCCAAGGCTGGTCTTGAACTCCTGGACTCAAGTGATCTGCTCGTCTTTGCCTCCCAAAGTGCTGGAATTACAGGCATGAGCCATAGTGCCCGGCCAATAGAACTTAAAAAACAAAACAAAACAGGTGACTGGTTGAATTTGGCCAATAGGACATAATTTGCTGACCCTAACATAGATGAATAAATGTTGACGGTAAACATGAATGCTACTGTAAATTACTTTCTCCTGTTTTCCCATACCACCTTGAGGCCTTTGTAGGCCTCAAACATCATGTCTGGGTCATTCATTACTAACATATCTGCCAGATGATAGTTCCCCGGTGTCTGAGCCTATTGGCCCTTGCCCTGGCTCTTTCAAAAAGAGTCTAAATAGGAAAGTATAAAACCAACAGCCACCACAGCTGGATATTTCCCACATACCAGAGAGTCTGAAAGTTTACCCTAAATTTTATAGTGTAGAAACCCACCTATGGACCCCTATGTGGGTTGAATCATTTCTCTTCTGAACGTCAAGTAGCTAAAACTCTGGATTTAAAATGTAAAATGTTGAAGCTGGAACCATAACTAGGAATGTGTCAGAATTTTATCTTCCTAAAATCTCTAGAAAAGTCAATGTTTCCTGGTGTGTGTGTGTTGGGGGGAGTGATGTTTCTTTCTCATGTTTGAGGTTTCTATCCACAGAAAGGGAGTTCAATCAAACAACTGTCCTTGTCTTCTATTCTTTACTCATCCTGTTTGGGAAAGGTCGAGCAAGTCGTCTGATTGGTACATCTGGAAAGAATAAACTGGGCTTGCTTGGCTCAGCCCCTGACCTTATTTTTTCCTCCTAGGATTACATTTGCTTACATCAAGCGCAATTTCTTCTCTGTTACTCATTCCATAAAATTCTTCCTACTTGTCCTCATTTAGTGCTGCCTAGCATGATGTAAGTCTGACTATTTCTGGATAGAGTTAGGAGGCTCCTTTTACTCTCACATTAACATATTTCTTCCAGTGTAGCTTTATTGCCTGTGATTAAGCAGACATTTTGGCCACCATCAGTTTGTTCTTTGTCTTATTGTTTAATCTCTTCTGAGCCCAGTGGGAAAGAGGGGAGTGTATAAACATATCTTCTTATATTCGGTATTCTTGATATCCTGGCATCTGCAGCCTCACTGTCCAGGGAGAGATTGACTCTCCCAGGACTAACTAGTTCCTAGAGATAGTCAACAACTCCTCTGTGCCTTTCATTTGCAAACGGAACAGTCCAGAACTCATATCCCCCAACCACCTCCTTTATCGAACTCTTATACACAAGCCAACTTTCCCCTGCCCTAATCAACCTAAGGCCAGGTACCACGCAACTCAGGACAGTCCCTATACCCCAGAGACAGCTGAAATTATTAAAACTAACCAATCCTACATCTTCCTTGCCTCGACTTTTTTCTTGCCTTGCTCCTTCCTTGCCTTTCCCCTCTCCTCCCCTCCCTTCCCCTCCCTTCCCTTCCTCTTCTCTCCCTTCCCCTTCCCTTCCCTCTCCTCCTTTGCCCTCCCCTCCCCTTCTCTGTCCTGTAGAAACAATGATAAAGGCTCATCCCCACGGTTTCCTCTGGCTTCTTCTGCCTCCTGACTGACACTGGTGCTTCCCCGTGTGGCCCTGTGTGGCATGTTGTGCCCCCTCCCTCTTGGGAACTGTGAGTCACAAGCCATCTCTTCAGTGGCAGTCATCTCATCATCTGCTGGCCTCACCATACCTAAATAATAACATCTACATTTTAAAATAAGCAGTTGTTACTGGCCCCCCCCCACAAAGGCCCAACAGATACCATTTTTCCCTTCGCTTCCGATGTGTTTCTTTTGAAATCAGGAAGATGGAACAGAATTACCTAATTATCTAGGTCCTGATTAGCAATAATTTGCCCAGTTTTCATATGTTTTTGAGATTCTTACTGCTGATTTCTTAAAGAAAATAACTTACCTTAAGAATTTATCAATATGCATCTCAAGTATGAAACATTCTTAAGTGTTGAGAACTAAGAGAAATGTAATTCATGGTCCAAGCCCTCAGTAAACTTATGGCCCATTGGGAAAGCAAAACGTTAAACAGTTGAGACAATTTAGTGTTAAAACAGTACGGGTTAAGCAGGATGTAGTGGGAATTAAAAAAAGGAAAGAACAGTTTGAAAGTGGCGTAACAGCTAGATCTTGAAGAGTGAACTTAACTCAAAGAAGCAAAGAGGTAGGAGTACTCCTTGCAAACCCATTCAAGTTGGTTTAAGCCAAAAGGCAAAAGGATTTATTGTTTGTAACTAAAAAGATCAGGCATAGGTAGATCTAGAGGCTCAAATTATATCATCATCAGGAACTTGTCCCTTGCTATTTCTTGGCTTTCCCAAACACTATTCTTTTCTAAAAATTCTAACAGAAGCTCTAGGCAGGGCCGGATTGGACCAAGTTGGATCTGTGCCCTTCACTGACTCAAGTGCTATAACCAAGGGCTGAGGTGCTCTGATTGGCCAGGTTTGGGTCACATGCTACCCTAGAGCTGGCTGCGGCATCAGCCATTTCCAAATTTATGGACTCTAAGTAAGGGTCTGATGGTTCCCCAAAAAATTCTGAGAAATATTACCAAAAGGTAAAACTGATTCTGGACAGCAAAATACAACCATCTTTGGTGTAGTGGAAGAATAACAACATGAGCAAGGAGGAAAGGTAAGCAAAGACCTGTCTGATTATATACCATGTGAAGAAGCAGGAGAAATCATATTCAATAATTCAGGTGGTATAAAACTGTTAGGAACTTTACAAGTCAGACCAAAAGTTTGGATAAATCACTAAGCAATGGAGATTGTTTTTTAGATTGTAAAGCACTAGAGTCCTATGATGAAAGTAGTATTATAGAATGATTCATTAGACAAGAGCCAGGGGATTAACTGTCATCAGGAAGACCAGACGAGAAAATTGTTTAAAGAATCCTGAAATGGCATGATAAAGGTTTAGGCTAGACAATAATAGCCAAAGGAAGAGATTAAAGCAAAAATCCAGATAATATTTTCAAAGAAAAGACACTTGAACCCAGTAGGAGGAGGTTGCAGTGTGCTGAGATCGTGCTACTGCACTCCAGCCTGGCAACAGAGCAAGACTCTTGTCTCAAAAAAAAAAAGGGTGTCTATCTAGGTCGAGTGCAGTGGTTCACGCCTGTAATCCCAGCACTTTGGGAGGCTGAGGTGAGTAGATCACTTGAGGTCAGGAGTTCAAGACCAGTTTGGCCAACTTGGTGAAATCGCATCTCCACTAAAAATTCAAAAATTAGCCAGGCGTGGCGGTGCTCATCTGTAATCCCAGCTACTAGGGAGGCTGAGGCAGGAGAATTGCTTGAACCTGGTAGCTGGAGGTTGCAGAGAGCTGAGATCACACCACTGTACTCTAGCCTGGGCGACAGAGTGACAGCCTGCCACCCCCCACACACATATATCTACCTAATTTTAGTAATTAAACTATTTGATAGGGATATCAATTATATATAGGCAGAAGGAAGAAAAGAGAGAGAAAATGAAAGATGAAAAGTCCATCAGGTAAAGATGTCTCTAGACTGGGAGAGGGCTGCCATTGGCACTCAGACAAAGATATTCATGTTTCCTTCCTAGTTTCCCTTCTCTGGGCACTAGATCAGAAGGATAGATTCTTCATTTTAGGAAACTAGAGTGATAAGATGTTTTGGTGGACAGAATGTAGAGAATGTAAGAGTGAGCAAAGAAGTAAAGTCTACAATGAAAAAAGAAAGCTGAGTGGCAGCTCACAGTATCAAAACTATTGATTACTGGATTACTGGAACGCACATTAGCTTAATATCCGAAGAACTATAAGCCAACAGCTGTACTTGAATGTCTTACCCTTAGCGTTCCACTGCTACAAACTTTAGACTTTTTGTTTACATCTTTAGATAACAATAACTAATATATAAAGGCCATGTGTCCCGTGCCAGATTACTGTGATAAATGTAAAGCGTAGGTTAAAAAGTTTAATCTTCAAAGCAACTTTATAAAGCAAGTTTGTCATTATCTCTGTTTTACAGTCAAGGTGACTAAGTCTCAAGACTTAGCTTCTTGAAATCACACAGCTAGATTTGATTCTGTTCTAAATGATGGACACCAAAATTCTGCATTTTATTATTACCTTATACTCTTTTCCAAGCACATAGAGAAATACTGAAATTTCTTTTTGCAGGGTGACAGTGTTCTAACCTGAAAACTAGGGTTTCTATTGCTAAAGAAGAAAGGGCAGATGGAAATTGTGAGGGCTTCTCTGCCACATCCAATAAATTAGCACAATCATTTTTTCCTGTAGTGCTGGAACAGACCACTGTTTCTTCAGTTGAGTGCCAGATAAAGTAACTGACTTGCAATTAGGCATCACATTCTCTCAAGAGTCAAACCACATTTAGCACAGTGGGATGTTCATACTATATGTGCATTTGGGGGAGCTGATGGTTTGTCTTGTAAATTCACTTCTCATCTCATGTACCTGCTAGGTATGCATTCATATTCTCTCCAACGCTCCCCGCCCCTCTTTCTGTCTCTCTTTCTCACTCTCTCTCCCTTTCCTCTAAGCCTATATAGTTGATTAGAATTTGATGCAATGGGATACGCTTTTTTCCCCCTGCTCTCTTTTCCATCACTTTGTGAAATAATTTCGGACTTTAGGAAAGTTCTAAGAGCAGTACAGAGGGTCTTCATATCATTTTCACCCAGCTTCCTCTGTCACCGTTTTGCTTGATGATATACAATGATCAAATCTAAAACATTGGTACCATAGCACTACTACAGAATTTATTTGCACTTCACCAGTTTCCCCACTAATGTTCATCTACTGTTCCAGAGTCCAATCCAGGATCTGGCATTGCCTTTAGTCATTGTGCCTACTTAGTCTTCTCCAGTCTGTGACAGTTCTTCAGTCTTTTTCTTTCATGACCTTGACACTTTGGAAGAATACTGGCCATTTGTTTCATAGAATGTTTCTTAATTTGTGTTTATCTGCTGTTTTCTCATAATTAGATCAAGGGTACACATTTTCAGCAACAATACTATAAAAGTAGTGTACCCTTCCCAGTGTACACATTAGAGGGTACATGACAGAAATAGCATATTTTTAGTCAAATCAGTGGCATGATACAATTCACAATTTATAATCAAAAGACAACTCAGGCAGCTATGTGCCGGGTAGACTGGAGAGAGGAAGATTATTGTCAAAGCCACCAGTTAAGAGGCTGTTGTAATAAACTAGACAGGGAATGAGCAAAGGTGCTCTGAACAAAGGCTGTAGTTGCAGAGACAAATGAAAGTCTGAATTTGAGATTTCTGAAGTAAAAACAATAGGATTTGGGGGCTGTTTCCATGAGTGGAGTGAAGAGAGAGAGGAAGTGAGAGTAATTACTGGGATAGTAGGTAGATGGTTGACTCCATTGTCAATTTGTGGCCAAGATCTTTGTAATTTAGATTTCTTAGTAAGATTTTAAAATAATTTGCTAATGTGTGACTGCCTCCATGTTTGTGATAAAGAGAGGGGATGGGGAAGAGACATTGAGCAATTCATTGATTCTTGTTTTCAAGCTCCAGGTTTGGAAATTCAGTATCTTTGGTTTATATCTATGAGTGAGGACCAGGCAGAAGTACCAGTATCTCATCATTGCCCTCATTTTCTCTGGGTAAAAGATAACTTGACACGTACTTTAAAAATATTTGTTGAGCGCCTGTAGTCCCAGCTACTTGGGAGGCTGAGGCAGGAGAATGACATGAACCCGGGAGGCGGAGCTTGCAGTGAGCCGAGATCGCGCCACTGTACTCCAGCCTGGGCGACACAGCAAGACTCCATCTCAGTGTGTATATATATATATATATATATATATAGTTGAATGTTGAATGAAAGAATTAGTACATCTGTGTCAGGGGCTGGNGCTGAGGCAGGAGAATGACATGAACCCGGGAGGCGGAGCTTGCAGTGAGCCGAGATCGCGCCACTGTACTCCAGCCTGGGTGACACAGCAAGACTCCATCTCAGTGTGTATATATATATATATATATATATATAGTTGAATGTTGAATGAAAGAATTAGTACATCTGTGTCAGGGGCTGGCAACAGAATGTCATGGGAGCAGTTGTAAATCATTCCACAACCAAGGAGTCTTTCACGTAAATTACCTCTGGTCTTCCTCTGGAACACTGAAGCCAAGATGAATATTCAAGAGTAAAGTAATGAAAATTAATCTTTTTTGCTCATTTCTCTGTTAGAAATAGAGGGGAGATAAAACTCTTAAATTTCCCTAATTTTGGAGAAGCCTACCTGAGCTCCCATTAACCTAAAAACTGGACTTAATGCTAACAATGTATCATGAAAGGAAGAAGGAAATTTAGCTGATTTGAAAGCAGTGGGTTATAATTACATGTTAAATATCTACATCCCCAAATAAAACAGGTTTTTAACATGGGGCTGCGTATCAGAATCATCTGCAGAGCTTTTAAACCATACAGATGCCGAGGACCCATCCCAAGCAATTCTGATACAGTAGGTGTGTTATTCAGAATTTCTTTGGTTGGGAGTGGCAGAGAGCAATTCAAATCAGCCTCAGCCAACAATTTGAAGGGAGTCGTGTATTAGTTATCTAATGCTGCATGACAAGTTACCCAAAGCTTAGCAGCTTAAAACACAGTCACCTTGTACTGTTTCTTTGGTCAGGAGTTTGGGAATGACTTAGCTGGCGATTCTACCTCTGGATCTCTCACAAAGTTGAAATCAAGGTGTCAGCTGAGCTTCAGTCATCTGAAGGCTTGACTGGCATTGGAGGACCTACTTCTGAGATGGTGCCTGTCACATGGCTGGCAAGCTGGTGCTGGCTGTTGGCAGGTGGTCCTGCTGTTTTGCCATATGGGTTTTTGCACAGAATAGCTTGAGTATTCTCACAATGGGTTGGCTGGTTTTTCCCAGAGCAAGCAATCCAAGAGAGCAAGGCAGAGCAGCTCAATCCAATTTTACAGCTGGGATTCAGGAGTCCTTGCATAGGAAAAGGTGGGTGGTATGCACGGGTTGGATGATCTAATGTTGCAAAGGCTGAGGGCCACCCTTATATGAAGTTTTAGGTACTAAAAGAAAATATACCACATGTTCCACTGTACCCATTTGTTTTTTAATAAGGTGAAAATTATTAAATAATTAAAATGATATCAAGGGAAGCCTTGAAGAGGAAAGAAGAATAATTTTTAAAACCCCAAGGGTTATGGATGACTGCCTTTAACCATGGTGATAGGCTTAGCTCTGTCTTTTAATCTTAAACATCTTTAATATTTGCAGAACCCTTTAGAGTTTCTCAGGTGATTTCATAACTTGTTATTTGAATTTAAGAACAAATCTTAGGTTTGTAGGATGGAGTGAGGCGAGTTGGGATTGAAAGATGGAGCTAATAATAGTGAACACCCACCAGGTGCCAGGCACTTGGCTAGATGCTTTATATTCATGAACTCTTTAAATAAAGTACCATGAGGTAGAAATGAATAATTTTAATTTTGAGGGAGGCTCAGCTTCCTTAGGCTTGGGGAGGTTAAATGACATGCTCACGGCCAAGCATCAGAGTCGGACTGAGAACCCAGCTTTCCCAGTCCCATGTGCTTTCAACTCAGCTGCTTCATTTTTCAGCATGACCAGTCATTGCTGTCACTTCCCTTACGCTCCATCCCTGACTTCCTCTTCCTCTTCTGGCAGCAAAGGACTCCCCAAAAGACAGAGGACTCTAAAAATGTAGACTGTTCCATGGTGGGCACGTCTATGCAAGTTTGCCGCCAAAGTCCAAGGAAGCTGAGAGGCCAAAGGAATAGGCTGACGAATTCCATTTCTTAGAAAAAGAACATCTAGGCCGGGCGCCATGGCTCACGCCTGTAATCCCAGCACTTTGGGAGGCTGAGGTGGGTGGATCACCTGAGGTCAGGAGTTCAAGGCCAGCCTGGTCAACATGGTGAAACCTCGTTTAAACTGAAAATACAGAAAATTAGCTGGGCGTGGCGGGGGGAGCCTGTAATCCCAGCTACTCAGGAGGCTGAGGCAGTAGAATTGCCTGAACCCAGAGGCAGAGGTTGCAGTGAGCCGAGATCGCATCATTGCACTCCAGCCTAGGCAACAAGAGCAAAATTCATCTCAAAAAAAAAAAAAAAAAAAAAAAGAAAAAGAAAAAAGTATTTAATAAGGACTTAGGAACAGAAGCCTTGTCTGTGTCTTGGGCTGTGGCAAAACAAGATGGTGGATCCCTGGGCAATTACCCTCCAGATCCACAGCTCATATTCCCTAGGGAAATAGTGGTTCAGAAGGGACATGTAGTACAACTGAAGTATGATAACACCAAGATTGTTTGATCTAAGGGCAGGATTTATAGTACATACCTGGTCTTACATAGGGACAGTAGATAAACTGAAAATCTTAGAGGCCTTCTCGGACCTGGGGTTAATCAGAAGCCAACGTGGTGAATTAGGCATTGAAGATGGAATTGCTTTGGCCTCCAGACAGGTCCACACTTATTATGCCCTAAACATTTTTTTTTCCTTTTGTTTTGGTGACTGCTTTACTGCAAGCCTATTGGAAAGAAAAAAAAAAAGAGAGAGAGAGAGAGAAGGAAGTATATTGGATTGGAAAGGACAAGTAGTTCACAATTTATACTGAAATAAACCCAACAAGTCTGGCTCTAACACTGACTACTTGAGTGGCCTCAAATAACATGTTGGTGCCTCATTTTCCTTTGTTGTCAAGTATAGTAACACTTCTCAGGGTTGCCTTACCTTTCATGGATATAGTAGAATAGGTGGCATGAATGGTGGAAAGCACTTTGTATTCCTATAGGTATTTGGGTGAAATAAATCATTTTCAGGCAGCATATATCATCTCTATTACTAATGTCTCAAGCTTTTTAATCACTCTTTTACCTTACAAATATGCTTAAATGTGATTTGAGTCAAAGTTTCCAACTGCAAGAAGTAAACATTACTTCTTCACATGGTTTGTGGCTTACTAAAAGCAATAATAGTAATAGCTGGGCATGGTGGCTCACACCTGTAATGCCAGCATTTTGGGAGGCCAAGGTGGGTGAATCAGTTGAGGTTAGGAGTTTGAGACCAGCCTGGCCAACATGGTGAAACCCCATCCCTACTAAAAATACAAAATTAGCTGGGGGTGGTGGCGAGTACCTGTAGTCCCCAGCTGCTCGGGAGGCTGAGGCACAAAAATCTCTTGAGCCTGGGAGGTGGAGGTTGCAGTGAGCTGAGATCACACCACTTCACTCCAGCCTGGGCAACAGAGTGAAACTCCAACTCAAAAAAAAAAAACGATTAATAATAATAATAATAATACCTGAGATTATCCAATATAGATGTCAACTTTCCCACCAAATGAATCTGCTATTTCTAGCAGCTGTAGACCAGCTGAACAACACGTCCTAAATCTAGTATTATCAGAGTGATCATAGGCAAGAACAAGGGACCTTCTCTTCTGAGCCTTGCAGCACCTCTGCGGGACAGTAAGGACCACATAAAAATAGAGGTCTGGAAGAGCTGTCATCTTACATGCTCCACCTATCTGGGACTCCCAAACACTCAGCTAGTCATATCCTCAGTGAAGTCTGCGGAGCCCTAATTAGGGAAAAGGAGTCAAGCTAGTGGGAGCAGAGGAAAGCAAAAAGAAAAAGCAGATAAGCTCTAAGTCTGCCTTTCTTCGCAGTCCAGGACACATAGCCCTCCTACGCAAATAACTCACAATCTTCCTGTGCCCAGCTATCACCAGACCCTTGGCTGAAAGAAAAATGCAACTTAGCTCACTGCAGCGTTGGCATTACCAGTACTGCACGTAGCTCCCTCCAGCACAAGCGCTGTCCTATAAAATCCCCAGCAAGTCTTTGTCTCCTTGCAGTCAGCTCCTCTGTTGCTGACTTGCCCATTACTTCCTTGCAACATACTTTCATACTTTCTCTAATAAATCTACCTTTCTTTATCTACAACTGTCTTGGTAAATTCTTCTTACTACCCACACCACCAACCCCATAGTTGGCTTTCACTCACAACAAAATCTTATTCTTCTGACCCTCTCATTGTACTCCTGCCAATCTGGTAGACAATCACTTCTACCGGTAGAGTCCAGTGGTTAAGAGCATGGACTCTGAAGTCAAATTTGAATTTGGCTCTGCCAATACTTGTGTGGCCTTGGTCAAGTTACTTAACACCTTTGTGCCTCATTTTCCTCATCTGAAAAATAATGGTATCTCCTAATAGAGATTTTGTTTTATTTTGTTTTGTTCTGTTTTGAGATGGAGTCTTGCTCTGTCACTCAGGCTGGAGTGCAGTGGCACAATCCTAATAGAATTTTATGAGTATTAAATGAGATCTATGTAGGGCACTTAGAATGGTATGTGATAAGCCCTCTGCAGGTTATAGCTATTTGAGGTATAACTTGAGATACAGCTGCTTGAAGTATAATCTGAGTTACCTCCTCAGAACTTCAAGACTCAGGTAAATGGCTGTTTAAGTAGAAAGTCTAATAAGCATTCACAGGCTGGGTGTGGTGGCTTACGCCTGTAATCTTAGAACTTTGGGAGGCTGAGGCGGGTAGATCACTCGAGGCCGGGAGTTCGAGACCAGCCTGGCCAACATGGCAAAACCCCATTTCTACTAAAAATACAAAAGTTAGCCGGGAGTGGCGGCATAAGCCTGTAGTCCCAGCTACTTGGGAGGCTGAGGCACAAGAATCGCTTGAACCCAGGAGTCAGAGGTTGCAGTGAGCTGAGATTGGGCCATTGTACTCCAGCCTGGGCAACAGAGCGACACTGTCTCAAAAAAAAAAAAAAAAAAAAAAAAAAAAAAAAAAAAAAAAAAAAAAAAAAAAAAAAAAAAAAAAAAACTTAGATAGAGAAGACATGAAGATCAGCATAGACCTAAACGAAATATCTTTAAGTACTGATGTCATCAATCTTTGATGCCTTTGTGCTTTACACTACTATATCCATCCACCTTTTGTAAAATAGGAAGAGGGACAAAAAAGTCAGTATCAGGATAAATGAGTCTCTGCCGAGTTCCTGCTGGGTCTCTCTTTTGCCTGGAGAAAGCAGCAACTCACTCGTGGAGATAAGTTCAAGGAGTGTCTTGAATTGACTACTACAGATTCCAGGTACTCCTCAATCAGCCTCCTGTGATAATACAATTAAGTGAGCACAGCATGTTCCAAAGTTAAAGGGCTTCTCTGATTGGTTCTTGGATTCTGAACTATGAAGCCTCTTCATAGAATATAGTGTGGGTAGCCAAGATGACAGAGGTGTAATTGCAAGCTACATGCATGCAATGATAGTGGCAGGCTGGGTCATAGAGTTTTGGGGGCTAGCTTCATAATACAGTATAGCATGGTGGTTAAGAACTCACTATTTGGGCCATGCAAACTTGGGTTCCAAATCTGGCTCTAAAACTTGTAAGCCATGAGACTTTGGATAGTTACTTTACCACTCAAAGCCTCATGTTTATATGGTTGTTATAATGATTAAATAATGTATGTAAAGTATTGTCAAAATATACTTTTCAAAAGTTGAAAATATGACTCTCATACCAATCTAAAGAGAACATGACTCAAAGATTCATTCACTTAACCTGGCAAGATGGTAAATCTTGTTCAAAGATAATTGGAGACAGCAAAGTATCTGTGGTGGCGGAAAGAAGAGTGTTTGAATAAGATCGTTAATTTGATATAAAACTGGTTAAGGTATAGAGCAATAAAACAGTAACTTTTAGAATGATATTTTCTACCAAAAAAATCATTTGCATCTCTACTGGACAAATTTAATTTGTATCACAATCAGCAGTTCTCAAGTGGAGATGATTTTGCCCTCCAGGGGACACTTGGAAATGTTTGAAGGTATTTTTTTTTTTGAGACGGAGTCTCACTCTGTCGCCCAGGCTGGAGTGCGGTTGCCGGATCTCAGCTCACTGCAAGCTCCGCCTCCCGGGTTTACGCCATTCTTCTGCCTCAGCCTTCCAAGTAGCTGGGACTACAAGCGCCCGCCACCTCGCCCGGCTAGTTTTTTGTATTTTTTAGTAGAGACGGGGTTTCACCGTGTTAGCCAGGATGGTCTCGATCTCCTGACCTCGTGATCCGCCCGTCTCGGCCTCCCAAAGTGCTGGGATTACAGGCTTGAGCCACCGCGCCCGGCCTGAAGGTATTTTTGATTGTCACAACTGTGTTGGAGTTGGGGGAGGTGAGTGCTACTAGCATCTAGTGGTAGTAGTTGGTAGAGAACAAGGATGATACTAAACATCCTTTGATGCACAGGACAGCCTCCCACAAAAGTACTATCCAGCTGAGGTTTAGAAACCCAGGCTGTCAGCTTCTGCAAGTTAATATCTACCTTTATGAGATTTAAAATATGCTAATTAAGAGAAAACTCCAAGTGAAAGGTATGCACTCATGAAGAATTTGATAACCATTGGGTGAGTTGGTTAGACGACGCTCAGAGAACCCTGAAAGGACCTCTTTTGCTTATTTCCAAATTTTCGAATTTTTTTTTTTTTGTGATGGAGTCTTGCTCTGTCACCCAGGCTGAAGTACCGTGGCACCATCTCAGCTCACTGCAACCTCTGCCTCCTGGGTTCAAGAGATTCTCCTGCCTCAGCCTTCTGAGTACCTGGGATTACAGGTGCCCACCACCACACCCAGCTAATTTTCTTTTTTGTATTTTTAGTAGAGATGGGGTTTCTTCTGTCGGCCAGGCTTGTCTTGAACTCCTCACCTCAAGTGATCTGCCTGCCTTGGCCTCCCAAAGTGCTGGGATTACAAGCGTAAGCCACCACACCAGACCCCAAGTTTCAGAAAATTTTCCTACAGCACTCGACACAGTACCTAGTCCATGCTGGGTGCTGAGTAAATGTTAGTTATTATTGTAAATTTACAGGCCACTAGGTAGAAGGGCAAATTTCCATTCAATAAAATAAGCACATTATTAGACTTGAGTCTGTGAAGTGCACTACAGTGGCCGTAGCACTGTTGGAAATTATTTTTGTTAGATTATTCCATCATAGTAACTTTGAGGTTTTAAGAAAGTCCTTCAGTATAACCTTCAGACAAACAGATGGTAGATCATGTCTAAAAAGCAAGCCATATTTTAAAATTATCTTGAAATCTTGGACTCAAAAAAACCAAGCCTCTCTTTCTGCCTGAGAAACCGTACCCTCAAATTGAGGGTATCCAGCGTATCCTTAGGAAACCCGTTGACTGATGTAGAACAAGTACGGTAAGGTAAAATTTCAGGACTATAGTCTGTGGCACTTATGATTGGCAAAAATGTTTTTATTCTATGAGCAAATGGTATGTGCATTGAATCTGAGAAGTAAAAGGTGGCAAAAGTTTTTTTATTTTATTTATTTTTATTTTTTTAAAGGAAAGGACAGCCACACAGTTGCCCAAATCCATCTTCTATAATTCAGTTGGATAATTCACCCAATAGTTGTATTAGTCTGGGTCCAATCAGGAGAGAAAAGCCAGTCAATAATAATGTGAACTGGAAGTTTAATATAAAGAATTATATAGGCCGGGTATGGTGGCTCATGCCAGTAATCCCAGCACTTTGGGAGGCCAAGGTGGGTGGATCACTTGAGGTCAGGAGTTTCAGGCCAGCCTGGCCAACATGGCAAAACCCTGTCTCTACTTAAAATACAAAAATTAGTCATGTGTGGTGGTGCACAACTGTAATCCCAGCTGCTCAGGGGGCTGAGACATGAGAATCACTTGAGCCCGAGAGGCAGAGGTTGCATTGAGCTGAGATTGTGCCAACACACTCCAGCCTGAGTGACAAGAGGGAGACTCTGTGTCAAAAAACCAAACAACAACAGAAAGAATTATATAAAATCTTTCTATGAAATAAATGCAATTATTTTTAAAAATATAATAAATAATTGCTATTTATATAAATTTTAAAACAGATAATAAATTATAATGTGTAAAATACTTTTAAGGCTAGATTTATTTAACTTTTACTTAATATAGATAAAATATAAAACATTCATGCTTTAAAAAGGGCTGTAGAAAATATATAACAAAAATACAATATATAGATACACATAAACTATTTAATAAATAAATATAATTAGATATTATATAAAATATAAACAAAGGATTGGCCAGTAAGAAGTAAAGAGGGAACTCTAAGAAGAGATAAAAGAACAGCTGGCCGGGTGCAGTGGCTCACGCCTGTAATCCTAGCACTTTGGGAGGTCGAGGCGGGTGGATTACCCGAGGTCATAGTTCAAGACCAGCCTAGCCAACATGGTCAAACCTCGTCTCTACTAAACATACCAAAATTAGCCAGGTGTGGTGGCGCATGTCTGTAATCCCAGCTACTTGGGAGGTTGAGGCAGGAGAATCGCTTGAACCTGGGAGGCGGAGATTGCAGTGAGTGAAGATTGTGCTACTGCACTCCAGCCGGGGTGACAGAGTGAAGACTCTGTCTCCAAAAAAAAAGTAACAGCCACCGAAAGAACAGCCTTGGCAGGAAGGAGAGCCAGAACTTGTTGGAGAGGGCACTAAAGAAAGTAGCTCTGGTGCCATGTTGGCATAATTTGCTGGAAATCTATTCTCTGGAATTTTAGGGAAATCTGCCCTCTGGGGTGCCATGGCCAAGCTGCTCACGGGGAGGTGTTTCTCTATAGGGGCTCCACTGCGGTGGCTGGCCCTGGGGCGCTGCTCTCTGCCCTGCACTGCAGGAACTGAAAACTGGGGAAGTCATGCTTGCGGCAGTCACCTGGCAAGCCAGCACACAGGAAACAAAAGTCAAAACCTTTCCCTCCTGCAGTGTCTCTCCAGTGCCTTCTACTGACAATGCTCAACATTATGCCACTTGGCAAAAGAAAAATATTTAAAAGGCCCGGATTCATTTTCACAGATGAGGCAAAAAGGGAGAATTTGGAACTAAATGTCAGTAAAATCAATAACTGGTATAAGAGCAATTCTGCAATATTTTAGGGGCTGATAATACTGATAATTTCAGGCTTTTAGTATCCAAATAACAATTCAGTGTGGGCCCTTCAGGGCCTGGAAGCTGCTGTTTGTCCACTATAGAGCCGGAATTCTGAACGTGTGGTCCGTGGGTAATCAATATCAGCATCACCTAGAAACATGCTAGAAATGCAAATTTTAGGGCCCTATCCCGAACCCACTGAATCAGAAACTCTGGCATTGGGGACTAGCAATCTACGTTTTAACAAGCTCTCCAAGTGATTCTGACACATGCTAAGGTTTGGAAACCACTGCTCTATGCAGGAAGTCCCAGGAATCTGCTTGTGCAAGCTTGACAGGAAGAGTCAACAGGACTTCTTTGTATGAGTTGTAGTTTCTCTTTTTCTTTTTTCAGAGACAAGGTCACTGTCACCCAGGCTGGAGTGCAATGGTGCAATTGTACCTCACTGCAGCCTCAAATTCCTGGGCTCCAGTGATCCTCCTGCCTCAGCCTCCCATGTAGCTAGGACTACAGACACGAGGCAGCATGGGTGGCTAATTTTTAATCTTTTTGTAGGGACGGGGTCTCACTATATTGCCAGGCTAGTCTCAAACTCCTAGCCTCAACTGATCCTCCCACCCCAGCCTCCCAAACCCTGGAATTACAGGCACGAGCCACCACAACCAGCTTAGTGTCTATTTCTTTCTTTCTTTCTTTATTTTTCATTTTTGAGACAGGGTCTTGCTCTGTCACCCAGGCTGGAGTGCAGTGGCACATGCACGACTCACTGCAGCCTCGACCTCCTGGGCTCAAGCAATTCTCTCATCTCAGCTTCCTGCACACCCAGCCTAGTCTTTATTTCTAATCTTGAAGAAAACAACCTAACTTTTCCAGGAACATATTACTGTGTCTCTACTTCTGCATTTCTGGGCTCGTGAGCATGAAAGGATCAGATATGCTCACTGTGGTAAGAAGTTTTGCTTTTGATGTTCTCTTATCCGCATGTCATGCTACCCTGATTAGGGCCCAAAAGCTGCTATTGCAATTTTCATCTATTTCTGTGTGTGCACAGGAGAGTAATGTCTTTTCTGCTTTTTGCATATCTTTTCAGCTGTATCACCTTTTATGATCTGGCCTAAAAAGTCACATAGCTCACTTCTACCATAATCTTTTTTTTTCTTTCTTTCTTTTTGTTTTTTGAGACGGTATCTCACTCTGTTGCCCAGGTTGGAGTGCAGTGGCACAATCTCAGTTCACTGCAACCTCCGCCTCCCCGGTTCAAGCAATTCTCTTGTTTCAGCCCCCTGAGTAGCTGGGACTACAGGTGCACGTCATCAGGGCTGGCTAATTTTTGTATATTTAGTAGAGACGGAGTTTCACCATATTGGACAGGCTGTTCTTGAACTCCTGGCCTCAGGTGATCCACCTGCCTTGGCCTCCCAAAGTGCTGGGATTACAGGCAAGAGTCACTGCACCCAACCTGCTTTTTCTGAACTCCCCACCATTGATGGCATATTGAAAGGACAGCTAGAGTCACAAACCACAGGTCAACATGGCCAGATGGTGGCATGGAGCTCCAGGACCTCACCACTGTTCCCTACCCCATGAATAACCTCATGAGCTGGCTTGCATGCTTGACTAGGCTCCAAAGGTGCAGAACAGAAAGCTTCATTTTGCCTTGACACAGCTCTTGCCTTTCCAGGCTCCTTAATTTGCTCCCTTAAAATAGGGAAGGAGAGATGATGTATTCTAGTAGGCTACTTTTCTGCCATTCTTTGTCTAAAATGAAAAATGTATGTGTGCATGCTTGTATGATGTCAGGATTGTGGACTAGTCCTGTCACCAGGTAGTTGCATGGTGTTGGACAGCTTTAGTTTCAATTTCAATATTGAGATATAGAGCGTTGAACTAATACCTCAACATTTTGTGACTGTCATATATCACAAGCATATACTTAAACTATTTGGCTTGAATCTCATCCTTTAGTGTAATGGTCTGTGTGTCTTCCAAACCTTTGAAATCAAACTCATGTTTAATACTAAACACAATGAAGCCTTCCTACAGCAAACTCATCTTAAAGGAACTGGGGTTATTTATGCACAGAAAGTGAAGACTTCAGCAGATTTGCTCCTTATCAAATATGTATTGTATCTTTCTAAATAGATAACAGTACCACCAGTAACTCCTGTAATAAAGAGTAACTGTAATGTGAATCAGTGCATGCAGAAATGAAGCACTGGTATTCTTATTTCAAATTCCTATTTATTTCTCACTGATACAAGTGAGCAAAATATACTTATTTCTTCCCAAAATTACTGGAATGTTTTCCTTTTTAATGCTTTTTTTTTTTTTTTTTTTGCAAGATAAAGATATTTTCTCTGACCTTCATATGCTGAAATGGGGAGAAAACTGATGGTTCTCAATCAGCAGGGCCATGCCTCTGTAGCAGGGAGGGGGAGAAGAAGGCATCTCAGAAATTCTTAGAAATGAAGTTTAATAATCATATCTATACTCTATTTTTATCCTAATAAAACAAAACAAAACCCTCCTAATGTGTTAATAACATAAATTACAGCAACCCAAACTTGATAAAATCATGGCCAGGGAAGGTATGCAGAAAAAGGCTGTGGTAGGCATCTTCAGTGGCTTTCCTATTTCCTCACTAAAAGATCCTTGATATTGTTCTTCAGTGACTTTCCTATTTCCTCACTAAAAGATCCCAAAGAATTGGGATATTGCCTTGATCCCAAGGCAGAATCACAATTGGTCTGAAACTATCATGACATCTTCCTAGCCTACCTTGCAGGGAGAAGTGACTATATGACCCAGTTCTGAATGGAAATAAGGATAGAGAGGTACACAGAAGCCAGATCAGAGAAAGCCTTGGAGGCCACATTAAAATACTTGAACTTTATCCATATTCTACCCTACATCCATTCTAAATACTGTTGATATCCCCATCTTAAAAGAGAAAACCAAGACTTTAAATGGCTTGATTGAAGTCATAGCTACTGAGTGGATGAACTGTAATTTGAACCTGGGTTTTGTTTTTATTTGTATTTTTTGTAGTGTGTGGGAGCCAAAGAACTGTCCAGTCATCACCAAGTGAGTGCAAGCTAGTTAGAAATAAAGAAATAATGAGAGCTTACTGAGTCTACAGAGAATGGTTTATGTAACAATATATGTCAACGATTGAGATTGAGATAGTTGGCTGGGCATGGTGGCTCACACCTCTAATTCCAGCACTTTGGGAGGCCAAGGCCGGTGTATCACTAGGCCAGGAGATAGAGACCATCCCGAAACCCCGTCTCTACCAAAAATGCAAAGATTAACTGGGCACGGTAGCGCGCGCCTGTAGTTCTAGTTACTCGGGAGGCTGAGGTGGGAGAATCTCTTGAACCCAGGAGGCAGAGGTTGCAGTGAGCCGAGATCATGCCACCAAACTCCAGCCTGGCCACAGAGTGAGACTGTCTCAAAGTCGGCTTCATCCCTGGGATGCAAGGCTGGTTCAACACACACAAATAAATAAACGTAATCCATCACATAAACAGAACCAACGACAAAAACCACATGATTATCTCAATAGATGCAGAAAAGGCCTTCAACAAAATTCAACAGCCCGTCATGCTAAAAACTCTCAATAAACTAGGTATTGATGGAACGTATCTCAACATAATAAGGGCTATTGGTGACAAACCCACAGCCAATATCATACTGAATAGGCAAAAACTGGAAGCATTCCCTTTGAAAACCTGCACAAGACAAGGATGCCCTCTCTCACCACCCCTATTCAACATAGTGTTGGAAGTTCTGGCCAGGGCAATCAGGCAAGAGAAAGAAATAAAGGGTATTCAGTTAGGAAATGAGGAAGTCAAATTGTCCCTGTTTGCAGATGACATGATTGTATCTTTAGAAAACCCCATCATCTCAGCCCAAAATCTCCTTAAGCTGATAAGCAACTTCAGCAAAGTCTCAGGATACAAAATCAATGTGCAAAAGTCACTAGCATTCCTATACACCAATAACAGACAAACAGAGAGCCAAATCATATGTGAATTCCCATTCACAATTGCTACAAAGAGAAAAAAATACCTAGGAATCCAATTTACAGGGATATGAAGGACCTCTTCAAGGAGAACTACAAACCACTGCTCAGTGAAATAAAAGAGGACACAAACAAATGAAAGAACATTCCATGCTCATTGATAGGAAGAATCATTATAGTGAAAATGGCCATACTGCCCAAGATAATTTATAGATTCATTGCCATCCCCATGAAGCTACCAATGACTTTCTTCACA